>NW_019397282.1:82919-84703 GCF_000591075.1 Eurytemora carolleeae
TCCTATTTTTAGTTGCCTAATTAGGCGGGCCTAGTTGCTTAGATTAGGCAGGGTTGGACGCATTGCCAGCTGCGCCAGCTGCCTTCCATGGTAGCTGTAAATGCCACAGCTGGGCACACAGACACACACATACGGACAAATATAGCGAGACCCCCTGTCGGGATATTGAACTTGTAACCCCACACCTTTTTCGTTCTGAGCACTGCCTAAAAATGGGCTTTTCAGTTGTATTTAGTCGTGATCCTCTTGATGAATGATAAGTGTCTCAAGGCACTTAAATAATACTGACTACTAGTCACAAATAGTCTCTAAAATTTGCGACCTTGGTCCACCCGGGCAATGGTAACTGTTTTAACAAATGGAACAGCCATAAACAACAGCCTTCCTTGAGTGTTTTTAAATGTTTGGAATATTCAGGTTGGATCGCATCCATATGTTTGGAGAGTAATTGATGCCTTGATCAAGACAGAGTCAGAATCTAGAAGAATCCTGTTGTCCAATGCAATTGAACAGGACCTGCATTAATCTACAGGAAGGAAGGAGGGCCAATCATCAACATCTTAAGTTACTTGCTGAACTGTTTGGCGTTCTGCCTAACAAAGAATATCTGCAAGCAGGTGGCTCATGAACTTCAAAAAATGGATAATTAATTAAATTGCTTAAAAGGAACATGTATTAAATATAAATAAAAAATATCTGATATTTTGTGGTTCATTTAATCATCTTTATTTTATATGAAAAATTACAGATTCAAAATGTTACCTATACCAAATGTTATCTATACTAAATTTTACCTATACAAAATGTTACCTATATAAAATGTTATCTATACAAAATGTTACCTATAGGAAATGTAACCCATACTAAATGTTACCAATACAAAGTGCACTATATGAAAATGAACTTAGACAAAATGATACTATATGAAACGTTACTGATCCCCAGGCTGCAAACACTAAAATAATTTAAAATAATTATCCTGTAAGTTCTGATAAGGTGGGGTGCTACTAAGTGGTCCTGGGTAACTCCCCAGCTATCTCACAAAAATGTGGAGACTTTGGAATGGTCACTGTTTATTGTTATTTAGGCGTTCCTTGCCTGCCAAGGCCAGAGCGGTTAGATTAGGTGAAGATGTTGTACGATAGCTGTGAGAGTGGGTGGCATGTTGGCCAGGTGTCATATCACCTCTCTCTCTCCCCTTCCCGCCGCACGGGCTTTCTCTACCTCTATCTAAACTGACTGACCAGTTCAGATTAATTTCACTTTTTTAATTACTCTCGGAATTTACACCTTTTTTATAATATACAAAAAAAAATTCCCTCGCAAAGTTTTGATTATTAATTAATTGTGTTCTAGTTAAAACTCCCTCCTTGTGTTGTCTAATTAATTAATCAGTTTCTAGTTAAAAAACTCCCTCCACGTGTTGTCCATTTAATAACTTACTTACTGTTTCAGAATTTACCATTCCATTTCACATTCGAATATATACAACACTTTTATTAAACCAATTTCAGAATTCTCACTTTAACTTCATTAATTGTTAATTCATTTACACTCTAGTTTAAACTGTCATATTTAACCTTTCTATTTTACAATCACTCCATGAATTATTTTATTTAAAGAAATTATTTGTCTCTTTTTTCTTTGTTATATCCAAATTTCAACTAATAAGAACTTGTATGCCTAACTTAGGTTCCCAGCTAACATAAAGACCGACGGCGGTTATACCGCCTTGTTCTACGACAAGCTTTGCTGGAGTTGGGCGGAGCTCCGATCACCTGGTT
>NW_019397283.1:0-85299 GCF_000591075.1 Eurytemora carolleeae
GGTTTGGTTGAGTAAAGAAATTTGGTTGTAGTTACGCTTTAACTCCCTCTCTTTCTGTCTCCTAGATCGATAAAGAATTGGATAGGTAGTATCAGTTTCTTTATAAATTATACAGATTCACAGCCAATACAGAGTTTTTAACAAAATTTTATCAACTTTATCATTAACATAAGTTTCTGCTGAAGGATTAAATCATGAAAGGGTAATATCTGAGTAGAGTGAAACAATGGCTCATTATGAGCATTGAATTTTAAGATAATTCTGACACATTTTTTTGCAAAAGGAATAACGAGCTTAAAGAATTTAGCGAGGCAGATGAGTAGATTGGAAGGCAGAATAGAAAAAGAAGATGAACTAGAGCATAATAGAGAGACTTTAAGGCAGAAGACGACAATAAATGCTTAGCTTTACTAATCGGGAATAAAGCTTTAGATATCTTGTTTCTAGTTTGCTTAATATGATATTCAAAATTTAGATTTTCATCAAGAAAAACGCCAAGCATTTTAAAAGCCGGAACCCTTGTACTGTTATTAGTCCTCTCAATAGGGGAAATGAATCTGGGATCGGGAAAAGAATTCAAATCATTGCAATTAAAAATAAACAGAAAGTCGTCAACTTTTTTTTGCTTAGGATGGAAGACTATAATTTTTGTCTTGGTAGTATTAATTGCAATTTTATTGGCTTTTAGCCACATTCCCAGTTTCTGAAGCTAAAGGTTTACAAAGTTTCCAAGTTCAAAAATGCTTGTATACCTTTTTTTTAAAGCAGTTGTATCGTCAGCTAAAAGAAAGTTCAGCAGGGCATTGCTTTTAAACATATCATTTATAAATATCAAGAATAGTAGTGGTCCTAAAATGGATCCCTGGGGAAAAGAAATATTCAAGGTGGTAAAAAAACTGGATAAAACATCATTAACCAGAACATTTTGCCTTCTATCTTTAAGCTAGTTTTCAAACCACTTTGAATGAAAAAAAAATTATTAAAGTCAAAAATCTAGTTTTCAATTTTATGTCGTAAATATTTTTCAAGTCTATCTTAAAATATGTTTTAAAAGATATAATGTAGAAGAAAAAAATCTATGTAAATTTAAAAACACAAATTTTGCTAAACAATTACATTTTCCCCACAAAAAAAAAGATAATTAATGATTTGCTCTACTTTACTTTTATAATTAGATTTATCGAAAGCTGGTATGATGATTAATAAGTAATGGTAAAACTGTTTTAAAAAAGTAAAGATCAAGGCAAACCAAAATTCCCCCCCCCCCCATTGCCATACCCATTGATGGCAAATTGGGAAGATAGGAGGGGAGGGGGGAGGGGTTCTCTTGATGCATTTCCTGGGTAAAATATTCCATAAAAGGAATTTCATAAAGATAAAACTTGAAATATGTCAAGATTCAAATCTTAAAAATATCTTTTGTATTTTATTCTGGAGTAGATACAGTGAAACCCTTAATAAAGAATACATCGAACGAATTCATCAAATGTCGTATTCTTCACTTTCTGATAATGGAATGTTGCAGATATTTAGTTTTTTTAATTAAATGATTATATGAAACTCTTTAAAACTGTTCCCGCATATTCATGGCATATTTATTTATTTTCGCAAATACTGAAATTTACGTAAAAAACTCATTGAAAAATTGTCACGACGACATTTGATAAATTCTTCTGACTTATTCGTTATTAAGGATTTTACTGTATTTTTCTGTCGACAGCAAAAGGCTAAAATATTTAAACTTGTAAAAAATTATTGTGTTTAGTAGAAAATATCTAGTTTATGAGCATCATTTTAATTATTAGTCATATATAACGTTCAGTTTAGGATGTCTAAGTAAATTTTTCATGAATTATTTAACTACATATTGCTTAAAATATCTTTATTTTTAATTTTTAAATTTTTCTTTTTTTTATTTGTCAAACCTCAATGCTTTTTTTAAAAAAGGGTTAAAACTACAGATCAATAAATTTCGAAAAACAAAAATGTTAGGTTGAATAAAAACGAAGGAAAGTTCTATTAAGTAAATTGAATTTTTAAACAGTTTGAATTTTTAAATTTTTTCTAATGCGAGATGTCTTAAATCACTATCAATCAACGATTCAACAATAAAGGATTTTTAAAAAAATATTTTTTTTTTATTTTGAAAGAATTGGCATTTCCAAAAATGATCATTTTGTTTTATTGTTTTTCTCTGTCCTCATTTTGGTTTTCAGAAGAGAGCGGATGTAGACTAGGCATACTAAAAGGATTTTTTTTTTCAAAATTAGCAGAAATATGATTGAAAGATGTGCGAATAGGAATAAAATGATGACCAAGAAATATAGAAATCTTAAACAAGAAATATAGAAATATCAAAACATTTTCATCTGATATCACATAAATATTTAAAAATATTGTAGAACTTAATTAAAATAAATTATTAAAGTTAAAAACTTTTGTTTTCAGAAAAGTTCAAACACCCTTCAAGGCCTTCTACTACATCTCCTACTTTTGTGTAGTTATGGACATTGACATTTTGAAACCACTAATTTTAGTTTAAATGAGTACTTTAGCATGTAACATTTTTGATGGGATTTATTACATTATTTTGTTTGAAATTTGTGTTGAAATTTTCCTTAATTTGTGATTAAAGAATAAAAGAATGTTTTTTATTTCACAATTTCGAGTGTTGTAATTTAGTTTCTAAATCAAAGTGAAATAAAATAAATTGTTATATCTGTAGATTATTTAAGAGAAGTAGATTTCATTACATTCCTCTACTATATTTGATTGAAGTGGTTTATTTATTTAAATTAAATTGGCCAAATCTAAAACTTTAGATTTCCTAACCACATATTTTATCGTTTAAATAAATTATTTGAAGGGTGTGATGTGACTGTTGTAAAATTTTCTCCTACAAAATAATTTTTTTTGATTAAATTTAATGTTTAAAGGGAAAACAGAATAAAAAGTAAATGATTTAAACATCTTATACAAATGTATTTATCTAAAATCTACTTTATATCTCCCATACCTTCTTCTCCTAACACCCCCATCCCACACTTTACTTACAGGCAGAAGCCCAAAGCAGTTACGCGCACATGCAGCTTTTAATTACGAGACAGAGAAATCCTGTTCAAGCTGCGGCGCTCACCCCGCTAGGCTATCCTAGCAGCAGCGCTCGGCCCAGAAATTGTCTTAAACATCCCTAACCCTAAATTAAATAATTATATCTCTCTTTCTTGTAATTCAATGCTGCAAGTGCTCGTAACTCCTTTAGTCAACTGTCTTACTTACGTGCCTCACCCTCCTTCGACTCAATTGTTAATTCCAGTCGCATTTCTTTCCCATTAGTATTCCTGTCCTAATAACCATAAATCTAGTGTCTCAGCTCTTCAATAGTCAACATATAGGTGCATGATGATTCAAACTTTACAGGACCAAGTTTAATTAACAATGAACCATTTAAGTCCCTTTTTGACAATTTAACACTAGCACTATTGGGGGGGGGGGGGGGGTTTTCAACCCCCTGTTTATTTCTCTCCCTAACTTAAACACCACATTCAATAAACTTCTAAACTTTTTCAACTTGGTATTTTTAGTAAAGTTTGGAATAGGGTGGGTAGATGACAGTCAAACGACTGATCGTTATTATAACAAAATCAAAAATAGTCAATAATTTTAAATAATTAAGCTACAGATCACCCTTTTTCATGGTTTTAATGGATTAAGTTTATATTTATATGAAAGTGTTTTTTTTAATTGCTTTTAAAAAGAAGTTGATTAAAACTTCGCACAATATTTTTTTCCTTTCTTTCATGATTTTAATAGAATAATTGTTTATTTCTTTTTTTCCTTGTTTAATAAAATAATTGTTTATTCCTTTTTTTCATGATTTTAATAGAATAATTGTATCTTTAAATATATATATATATATATATATACGAATGTCTTGCTTTATTATATAGATATCTAAATATGTTATTTTATTTATTAGCTCTTCAAAAAGAGATATTATGAATGAAAACATTTAAGATTTTAATCTCATGAATGAAAGAAATGAATAAATTTGGAATCAATACAGATAACTTCATGTTCAGATTGACATTGATAGTAAAGTATTTCTCAAAACTGAATATAGCTCTTTTGCTTTACCATAACGAGAGGGAACGAGTATTGATACCCATAAAGTTGTATCCGGATTGACATTGATAGTGATATTCGTGGAACCGTGAGTTCCTTATTGGGTTGTACCTGGATTGATACAAGTCTGAACGACTTTTATGGAGTTGGGCATATTTACTACTTGCCAGTTACTTTTGATTGACAAGAAGCAAAAGGTTAAGATATATTTAGAAGAGCATAATAATTGATTCAATTCTGTAACTATTCAAATTCAGTTTCAAAACAAGTAATATTTCCCAAAAAAATTATCAGTTTTCAAGAATAATTAATTTCCAATTTTCCTATTCCAATTTCAAGTGTTTAAATATTAAACCATTCAATCCATAACTTTCTGAATTTTAAATTTAAGCTAAAATTAAACCCTCATCTTTAAACTTTAAATAATCAGTTCAGAATCTAATTTTATTTCCATCTTCAACAGTTGAATAAAGATTAAAGTAACCACAGTTTACTCCTTGGACCCATTAAATAATTTGGTATGAATGTATGCTCCTAGATTTATTATTTTTATAGATCTATCATATGATTAGCCTACAGCTAAAAACTAAAGCTAACTACAAGTGGTGTATAGTGTTAAAATGTACTTGCAAAGGGCTACAGAAAAGCATAAGTGAGTTAGAGTGGTAAAATCAAACAAACAAGGAATTGCGACACTTTAAAGTCGACACTGCCTTAGAAATTGATGAGACTTTTTATAAGTAGGCTGAATCTATATGCTTCTTGAAGCATTATGTTTCCTGCAAAATTTTCTAATATTTTAAAGTTTATGAAAAAATTTCTTCATTCATTTTCAAATACAGAAGAGTACGTTTAATTTAGTAAGGCAATAATTAATATTATGCAGTGAACATCCATCTAATTATTAAAAATTCGTATTCGCTTATAATGGGCTAACCAATCAAAACAACCAACTCTAGTTAGGCGGGTCCAAACTACATCGTAAATTGTGATTTTTTATTTGTATTATCTCGTGGTTTGTAGTTGAATAAAAATATGAAGAATGAAATATATTATAAAAGGAACATTAAAGTTTACTTTTATAATTTAATTATTTTCATTTTGTTGGATTCAAATAGTTTCCATTAATTTTAATGACACACTCAAGGGAAATGTACAGTTCAAGAATATTGAAAAATATTGTACAGATCTTGAAAGTACAGATCTTGAAAGTACAGATCTTGAAAGTACAGATCATGAAAGTACAGATCTTGAAAGTACAGATCATGAAAGTACAGATCTTGAAAGTACAGACCTTAAAAGTACAGATCTTGAAAGTACAGATCATGAAAGTACAGATCTTGAACGTACAGATCATGAAAGTACAGATCTTGAAATTACAGACCTTAAAAGTACAGATCTTGAAAGTACAGATCTTAAAAGTACAGACCTTAAAAGTACAGATCTTGAAAGTACAGATCATGAAAGTACAGATCTTGAAAGTACAGATCATGAAAGTACAGATCTTGAAAGTACAGATCATGAAAGTACAGATCTATAAAGTACAGACCTTAAAAGTACAGATCTTGAAAGTACATATCTTGAAAGTACAGATCTTGAAAGTACAGATCATGAAAGTACAGATCTTGAAAGTACAGATCATGAAAGTACAGATCTTGAGAGTACAGATCTTGAAAGAACAGATCTTGCAAGTACATATATTGAAAGTATAGATATTGAAAGTACAGATCTTAAAAGTACAGAGCATAAAAATACAGATCTTGAAAAGTAATCAAAACGGAGTATTATTCCAACTGACGTATAATTTAAATTCTTTAATACAGGTTAAGTTAATGAATGTTTCATATCTTTATCTACAATCGTAGTTAGATTTATCACAATACAAGTGTTACATAGTTATTTACAAGCACAGTTAGGTTACAAAGTACAACGTAATTTATCTCGGTGTGTTCAGGTTTATATATATGTGATTTGCTACGGTATGTATTACAAAAATTACATACCTTGAAAGTATAGATCTTGAAAGTAGAGGTCTTGAAGGTACAGAGCTTGAAAGTACATATCTTTAAAGTACAGATGTTGTTAGTACAGATCTTGATAGTAAAAATTTTGCAAGCACAAATATTGAAAGTGCAGATCTTGAAAGTACAGATCTTGAAAGTAGAGACATTGAAAGTACAGGTCTTTAAAGTATAAATCTTTAAAGTACAGAACTTGAAAGTATATATTTTGAAAGTACAAATATTGAAAGTGCAGATCTTGAAAGTATAGATCTTTAAAGTATAAATCTTTAAAGTACAGAACTTGAAAGTATATATTTTGAAAGTACAGATCTTGAAAGTACGGATCTTGAAAGTACAGAACTTTAAAGTATAAATCTTTAAAGTATAAATCTTTAAAGTACAGAACTTGAAAGTATATATTTTGAAAGTACAGATCTTGAAAGTACGGATCTTGAAAGTACAGAACTTGAAAGTATAGATCTTGAAAGTATAGATCTTAAAAGTACGGATCTTGAAAGTATAGATCTTGAAAGTATAGATCTTAAAAGTATAGATCTTGAAAGTACGGATCTTGAAAGTATAGATCTTGAAAGTATAGATCTTGAAAGTACGGATCTTGAAAGTACGGATCTTGAAAGTACAGAACTTGAAAGTATAGATCTTGAAAGTACGGATCTTGAAAGTATAGATCTTGAAAGTATAGATCTTGAAAGTACGGATCTTGAAAGTATAGATCTTAAAAGTACAGATTATGAAAGTACAGATATTAAAACTAATAATGCAGAATAGATCTTGAAAGTATAGATCTTGAAAGTACGGATCTTGAAAGTATAGATCTTGAAAGTACGGATCTTAAAAGTACGGATCTTGAAAGTATAGATCTTGAAAGTACGGATCTTGAAAGTACAGATCTTAAAAAGAATAAAATAAAAGAATGTACCAATTATTTAACAAAAAAATATCATATCATGTAATCATACACAGGAAAACATAGGATAACAAATTGCTGAAGTGTGCTTAATCCTAAACAGGCGGGGGGAGGGGGGGAAGAGGGTCTAGTTTTTTTGCCTTTGTACTCTCATTTTTGACACTATCACCTTGAAATCTTACCACTTTTTAAGAATAATAATATAAAGGATTTTTTATAATACAATTTGTTTTTAATTGATAGGACAGGGTACAAGACGGTAAAAAGGTCGGTCCGTGTAAAAATAAATCTGAAATAGCCCATACTGCATTTTTGTGATAATGGTTCTTTCCTAAAGGATTTTTCCCAAGTGGCAACTTTCCACATGTGTGATTTTCCTAGCGACAACTTTCCAAGGTTGTCCTAGCCGCAGGGCTTGGCCATTGTTCTAACCGCATTGATCGGCCCCCTAGCTCATCCTAGCCGCAGCCCTCGGCCCCCATTGCAGCCTTCGGTGCCTCAGAGGGTCTAGCATAACCTTTGGGAATTTGCTGCTTGGGAGACTTTACACTTGTGAAGTTGTCAGTTGGAAAATTTCACTTGGGAAGTCGCCCTTGGGGAAATGCCTTTGGGAAAGTACCTTACACCATTTTTGTTATTAAAGCTAAAGATATAAAGCAACATTTTTGATAAACCCTTGACAAACGGTTGTACAGTACACACATGTGTCACATCATTCACATCTCAATATTTGTCAACAACAAAAGAATTTATTTTTACATTTTTACACCTTTTTTAAGAAATTTTCAAACCCAAACTATTAAGAAATCGGTCTAATATTTTTTTTCAATTAGTTGGCCTTTAAGAGATTGGCTATGAACACTGAACAGGCATTGCAACCCTATGCATTTACGATAAGGTTTTATTAGGAGCGGGGGGGAGGCGTTCCCCTCGAAAAAGTCAAAACATTGATTCAGACCACCCAGCCTTTTTAGGGTTAAAAACATATTTTTACAATTTTACATTTTCATATACATTTTCAAATACATCAAGAATAAAGTTGTAACTGCCCTAACAATTTGATTTTTCCACTTTTAAAGCTTTTTTAATTTAAAGCAAAAGTGTCAAAGGACAAGTTTAAATGAATTTAAAGAAGCAGTTTTAAGTTTTTTTTTTAAAAATTTGTAAACATTTACAAGAGATGTGACTGAGATGTCCATTTTAATCAAAATCTATAACATGTTTATAAAGTATTTTTTTCTTTTTTATAGGTGGTAATAGTTCATAAAATGTTTAATTAACAATTAATGTTTTCATAATAGTTTTCACCTTTGATTGTCAAATTGATTGTTTCTATGAATGGTATAAGTTGTTATACTTTTATTTAATGAATTAAAACATTAATATTTAATAAAGCTGGAGGGCCCAGCGTTAACCGTGGTAAAAAAAATTGTCTACATTAAAAATGTTAAAATATGATCAAATATAAGTGTATCTTGAGACAGGGGATAATAATCTCTATATTCTTCGCCTTTTGTTGGACATCTTTCAGTAAGGGGGGAAGGGTGGGTGGGCCTGGGAAGGGTGAAGAGTTGTTGAGAAGATTATGGGAACATTGATAATTTCATTTATAATTTATCCTAAACATCATTTCTTCAACATGTTTCTGCCCTAGAAATACATAGAAAACCGACATTGTTCAACAGTATATATGGTCTTGGACAAAACTACATTTGTCTCAAGTTTCATATAAACTTCTAAGAAAAACTTCACACTCTTTATTTTATTTAAGAATTTTGAAAGCTTTGTTTAAANAAGTCGTATCTTGCAATTTATTTATTTTGTATGGCCGCTAAGTTATTCGGTATGAGACGTCTTTAACAATTTTCTCCTTATAGACGCAACAGATAAAAGTAAGATTAGTAGCGATCAAAATCGCTTTTTTATTGCATTAAGCCTATACCCCCTTTCTTTTTTTTGCGAACACTCCCTTTAAATTTAAAAGCTTTGCAATAAAATAATGCATTTCATCTAATGTACCTCTTAAAGCTTCTATCAAAATTGTAAATAATTTGTTTTACCAAAATTGAAGAAAACAGTAACTACAATTGTGTAAATTTTGTTCTAAGACTCGAATTTGTGAGCAAAAATATATGATGTATTTTCACCTTCCATAAATAGATATATTGGTTGATAAAAGGAAAATGAAAAATATATGATGTATTTTCACCTTCCATAAATAGATATATTGGTTGATAAAAGGAAAATGAAAAATATATGATGTATTTTCACCTTCCATAAATAGATATATTGGTTGATAAAAGGAAAATGAAAAATATATGATGTATTTTCACCTTCCATAAATAGATATATTGGTTGATAAAAGGAAAATGAAAAATATATGATGTATTTTCACCTTCCATAAATAGATATATTGGTTGATAAAAGGAAAATGAAAAATATATGATGTATTTTCACCTTCCATAAATAGATATATTGGTTGATAAAAGGAAAATATATGATGTATTTTCACCTTCCATAAATAGATATATTGGTTGATAAAAGGAAAATGAAAAACATTATCTTTTATAAATCTTTCGAGATCTAAAGGAACTGACTAGTTCGTCGAACAATCTTTAAAAATCTTAATTCTAATTTTTGACAAATATTGACATGTGTGCTGCAGTGATACAAGTTTTAGAACTGTAGCTCCAATATTGACATGTGTGCTGCAGTGATACAAGTTTTAGAACTGTAGCTCCAATAATTAAAAGTAATAAACAACTTTTTGCGTAAGGCTCTTGTTCTAGAACGAGGAAGGATTAAAATTGTTAATGTTTTTTATTGTTAATGATTATCCCCGTTAACGAAGGGTTAAAACACGGATCAAAAAATGCAGCTAAAGGCTTGAGTTCTGGAAAGGGGAAGGAACAATTCAAAAGAAATTAGGAACACACTCAGCCTTAGAAATGGGTTAAAAAGATTTATACTAAGTATATAGATTTTAAAAAAATCAAATTTAATATGTGTTAATTTGACTAATTCGTTCTTGTGGGAATTCCTCCATTCTAAGTTAGAAAAGACAAAAACCAGATACATATAGTAAATGTGCAAATTTCTTTTGACGGGTTGTATGCAAAATTTCTTTGCAAAACTTGTGCAATCCTATTCCTTATGTCAAAGGCTTTAGAAAAGCTTAAAATTATTAAAATCTGAGGACTGAATGTACGTCAAAACAAAGGTTTAGTTTGTAACAGGAAAAAGTAGTCATTCAGGCAGTGTGCCTGAGGACTCAGGCATTTAGTATAAAAGCACGGTTTTAGACCTAAAGGAAGGACTTGGTAGGAATAGGATATATTTCAGTAAACTTATTTATTTATCACGTTTAAAATAAGAATATCAGGACTCGTTTCAGATTAAGATGGAAAAGATTGAAATGGAATGGTTGGAAATCATCCTATAGTGTATATTTTTAGCTGCATAAATGATTTTTTATGCAATGGGAGAAAAGTCATATTTTACAATAAAACCATAACAAATTTATATATTGATATAAAAAATTAGAAAGTTATAAAAGTTTAAATATTTGATTACTTCTATACTTTCTTGTTCTTAATACCCTTTAATATTGGATTAAAGATTTTAGAAAATATAACATTTATATTATTTCAAGGATATTGTGCAGAATAAAACAAGAAAAATGCAATTTTCATAGTAAAATGTCCAATTTTTTAAGTAGATTTTCGTTTTCCTTATCTTGATGAGTAATAGCTTGGACTAGAATGCTTTAACTGTTTTAATTAATGAACAATTAAGTAATAAGTACTTATGAATTCACGATATAAGACGTTCAGAGTGTTTTTATCCACTTTTTTAGTAAATATCTTAAATATTTCCCAGGCCAAAACATCTTCTGTAACCATCCCTGAACCATTATTGGGTTTGTGAGTTGTTTAAAAAAGTTGTTACCGATTGGTTAAGTCTTTTTGATTTTAAAAGATTAGTAATACAAATAGTAGATAAGCCCCCACCTCTCTTCCCCCTTACATATTTTAGGATTGTGATCTCCAATAGTCTTTCTTCTAATATCAAATGAATATTTAATATGTATTTTTCTAATTGAATTTTCTAAAAAAAAATTGTGGATAAATCGACTTTCTTGCATGCAAACAAGCAAATATAGATTTTTCATCGAATAGTCCACCATAGATAACGGTAAACTTCTAATTATTGAGATTGGTGTATCGAATAGTCCACCATAGATTAGATAGCGGTAAACTTCTAATTAGTTAGATTGGTGTATCGAATAGTCCACCCTAGATATACTGATAAACTTCTAATTATTTAGATTGGTGTATCGAATAGTCCACCCTAGATATACTGATAAACTTCTAATTATTTAGATTGGTGTATCGAATAGTCCACCCTTGATATACTGATAAACTTCTAATTATTTAGATTGGTGTATCGAATAGTCCACCCTAGATATACTGATAAACTTCTAATTATTTAGATTGATGTAACGAATAGTCCACCCTGGATACTGATAAACTTCTAATTATTGAGATTGGTGTAACGAATAGTCCACCCTAGATATACTGATAAACTTCTAATTATTGAGATTAGTGTATCGAATAGTCCACCCTGGACACAGATAACTTCTAATTAGTTAGATTGGTGTATCGAATAGTCCACCCTAGATATACTGATAAACTTCTAATTATTTAGATTGGTGTATCGAATATTCCACCCTGGACACAGATAACTTCTAATTATTTAGATTGGTGTATCGAATAGTCCACCCTAGATACTGATAAACTTCTAATTATTTAGATTGGTGTATCGAAAAGTCCACCCTAGATATACTGATAAACTTCTAATTATTTAGATTGGTGTATCGAAAAGTCCACCCTGGATACTGATAAACTTCTAATTATTTATATTGGTGTATCGAAAAGTCCACCCTGGATACTGATAAACTTCTAATTAATTTAATAAAATAAATATATTTTCAAAAACTAAAAAATTTTAACAACTTTTTAAATAAAAACTTTTCAAGAAAAATTTGAAAAATATGCATTAACAAAACAATGTGATTTAAATATCTATTGATTAAAGAGATTTAAAATCAAATTATCGAATGCAGCAATTACTTATTTAAAAAATCTTTCAACAAACTTTATTTTTAATTGCATATTAGAATTGATTAAAGTAAAACAGGCTTTCCCATTTTAAATTTTAAATTTAATAGTTTGACATAGGGTGTCCCAATAAACATGGGAATTCAGTGACGAATTCGATATCGTCTTTTTTATGAATTAGCATTGTATTGTAAAACCTCATTTCCAAAATCAGAAAATTATTATGTCAACTAGAGTTCATTTTATGAAAACGATAAATGGCTATAAAGACGTGTCTTTAATGTCTTCGCAAGATTAACAGTAAAAACAAACAAATTATTAACATAGCAGACTAAAATCTTACGGATTACAGCTTTCTCAGTAGGTATCACTTTACTAAATCAAGGAATTATTTAAGACGACGATATCGAATTTGTCACTGAATTCCCATGTTTATTGGGACACCCTGTATTAGGTGGGTCTGAATGTAAAGCCTAGAAAATTAAAAACCTAAAATTAAATTACTAACTTTGGGTGCTCGGAAGGTTTGAAAAAAAAGGTTGATAAAAAGGTTGAAAAAAAGGTTGATAAAAAGGTTGATAAAAAGGTTGATAAAAAGGTTGATAAAAAGGTTGATGAAAAGGTTGATAAAAAGGTCGGACAAATATTCCCAATTTTTCATTTTTCTTTTTTTGCCAAATATTAAGATGTTACAAATGTTTTTATATTGATTTTCAAAGACTTTTCAAAAATGTAATTTTTAAATCTGTAGCTTAATTACAAAAAAGTAAAAGGCTATCTTAGATATGCTTAAAACAGACCGCGACTTTTGTAACGTCCTGTACCGTACCCTGTTTATCAAAAACTTACTATTTCTCAAAAGTGAAAAAGGTAACGGTGATAATGTCAAAAACTAGAGTACTATGGCAAAAAAACTAACCCTTATTTTATAACTATGTATCAAAATGGTAATACACCAATTTAAAGGTAATGCATTTCATTTTTATTGAATAAAATTTCAAAACTTAAAAATTATCAGCAATTCATTTAAACTTTAAATATTTTTGACATCAATGTACTTACTTGTTTACTTAAACTATTTTAAAATAAAGAACATAATTTAAAAAACAAAAAATTTGGAAATATAGAAAATACAAAGATTGTCCTTACATTTTCTAATGTTTAAACTAAACTTTAAGGATTTTAAATCTATAATTCTACCATTGAGCCGTAAAATCAGCTTTACACTAAGACTGTTTAAATATTTCAAACGTTGAAGAAATCTCTAGTACAACAAACCAATGAAAACTATTTAATTTCTGTATCACAATGTTTGCACCAGTTAGTTGATATCTCATTGTAAAGTATATTTTTATTATGTCCTTATAAAATAATAGTTTTCACGATATATTCTCTAAAATGTTATGGACACTTTGAATTTTGTTTAAATGTTAAAAGGTTTAAACTGCTTTAGTCATTTACAAATAAATTTCTAATATAATTATTGCTTCCAATACTTTTATTATCTAAACTTATCTTTTTGTAAATGTAAGGATATTCACTCAAAGAAGTTCGTAGTAAGATTTCGATTCTACTGGAGACCACCGGAGGGATTTTATTTTCACTGGAGGGGTTTGAAAAAATGCTTTTTAAAATTTAAAACTTTACGCAGGGTGATTTACATTCCACTGGAGGGATTCAGATATCTATCTAAGGGGTTTATAATTCCACTGGAGGGATTCAGATATCTTTCCTAAGGGTTTAAAATTCCAATGGAGGGATTCAGATATATTTCCAGGGGATTTAAAATTCCACTGGAGGGATTCAGAAATCTTTTCAGGGGGTTTATAAATCCACTGGACGGATTCAGATATCCTTCCCATGGGTTTATAATTCCACTGGAGGGACTCAGATATCTATTTAGGGGGTATATAAATCCACTGGAGGGATACAGATATCCTTCCTAGGGGTTTATAATTCCACTGGAGGGATTCAAATATCCTTCCTAGGGGTTTATAATTCCACTGGAGGAATTCAGATATCCTTCCTAGGGGTTTATAATTCCACTGGAAGGATTCAGAAATCTTTCCATGGGGTTTATAAATCCACTGGAGGGATTCAGAAATCTTTCCATGGGGTTTATAAATCCACTGGAGGGATTCAGATATTCTTCCTAGAGGTTTATAATTCCACTAGAGGGATTCAGATATCCTTCCTAGGGGTTTAAAATTCCACTGGAGGGATTCAGATATCTATCCAGGGGGTTTATAATTCGACTGGAGGGATTCAGATATCTATTCAGGGGTTATATAAATCCACTGGAGGGATTCAGAAAACTTTCCATGGGGTTTATAAATCCACTGGAGGGATTCAGAAATCTTTCCATGGGGTTTATATATTCACTGGAGGGATTCAGATATCCTTCCTAGAGATTTATTATTCCACTAAAGGGATTCAGATATCCTTCCTAGGGTTTTATAATTCCACTGGAGGGATTCAGATTTCTATCCAGGGGGTTTATAATTCCACTGGAGGGATTCAGATATCCTTCCTAGTGGATTTTAATTCCACCAATTATAAACCCATAGAAAGGATATCTGAATCCCTCCAGTGAATTTATAAACCCCCTGGAAAGATTTCTGAATCCCTCCAGTGGATTTATAAACCCCTGGAAAGATTTCTGAATCCCTCCAGTGGAATTATACACCTCTGGAAAGATATCTGAACCCCTCCAGTGGAATTATAAAACCATAGGAAGGATATCTGAATCCCTCCAGTGGATTTATAAACCCCCTGAAAAGATATCTGAATCCCTCCAGTGGATTTATATACCCCCTGGAAAGACTTCTGAATCCCTCTAGTGGAATTAAAAACCCTGTGGAAAGATATCTGAACCCCTCCAGTAGAATTATTAGCCAATAGGAAGGATATCTGAATCCCTCCACTTAAATTATAAACCCCCTGGAAAAATATCTGAATCCCTCCTGTGGAATTATATAAACCCACAGAAAGGATATCTGAATCCCTCCAGTGGAATTATAAGCCTCTGGAAAGGATGAATGAATCCCTCCAGTGGAATTATAAATTCCTAGGAAGGATATCTGATTCCCTCCAGTGGAATTTGAAACATATCTGAATCCCTCCAGTGGAATTATAAGCCTCTGGAAAGGATGAATGAATCCCTCCAGTGGAATTATAAATTCCTAGGAAGGATATCTGATTCCCTCCAGTGGAATTTGAAACCCCCTGGAAAGATATCTGAATCCCCCCAGTGGAATGTAAAAGAATACAGTTGCCTTAAATAGAAATTAAATATCCCCCCCCAACGGCCAACTGCAAGTTCGTGCAATCATCAAAAATATAAAATTACATCTTTGATGAACAAAGTACATTTGAACCTCAGATGCAAAGTTTGTTTTGCAATTATCAAGTTCTCAAAACTTTGAAATCACAGCTCTGAAAACTTAAAATTAGAAGTTTCATCAAAATGATGAGGAACTCTTGCAAAAATCATTAACATGTGCTGATAATAAAAACCCCATTAATAGTATTCAAATAAATATATTGGTTAGCAAAATTATCTTTTACAATTAAAAAATTCCCAATTTGAATTTACTTTCTAATGTTTTTTTTACCTGGATTCAAACAAAACATTGCGGGGTTTATAAATATGCCCCCCCCCCCCACTTATTTAACATAAGCCTTCAGATATTGTATTCCCTGTGCTAGGATTGAATAGAGTTGTATAAATCTAGTTTTACAAGGATAGTCTAATCTTAAATGTTATATTCCTTGTGTTATGATTGAATAGAGTTGTATAAATCTAGTTTTACAAGGATAGTCTAATCCTAAATGTTATATTCCTTGTGTTATGATTGAATAGAGTTGTATGAATCTAGTTTTACAAGGATAGTCTAATCCTAAATCTTGTATTCCTTGTGTTAGGATTGAATAGAGTTGTATAAATCTAGTTTTACAAGGATAGTCTAATCCTAAATGTTGTATTCCTTGTGTTAGGATTGAATAGAGTTCCTACTTGTTTAAATCTAGTTTTACAAGGATAGTCTAATCCTAAACAATTCTCTTTTACAGCAAAATTAAGAATATATTAAACAACGCTTTACAACAGACACAGATTATATAAATAGATACAAACAAGTAAAAATAGGGCACAGAAAGGACAAAGATATGACACGATTAGGCTACAGAAAGTACACAGGAAGGACACAGATAATACACATATAGGACTTAGATAGGTCACAAATAGGAAACAGATAGGACAGGGATAAAACACAGATAGAACACAGATACAACACAGATATGACACAGATAGGACACAAATATGACTCAGATAGAACACAGATAGACTACAGATAGTACTCATATAGGACACAGTTAGAAGTAGGACATTAATATAAGACATAGATATGACACATAAAGGACATTTAGAACACAGATATGACTCAGACAGGACATATATGGAACGCAGATAGGACACGGAAATGACATGGAAAGGACAAGCAGGACTCACTAATACAGAGAAAAAAATATCGGACAAATATGTGACATCCTTTTCTCATTTAGGAGAGTTAGAATATTATTTAAACACGCATCTAAACATACAAGTAGGGATGTTAACGTTTTCATTTGTTTGAAAAACGATCGTTTTTTTCGTTTTTCTATCGTTTTCCGATCGTTTTAAAAACTATCATATTTTAAAAAAGTTTTTAAAACGATTGTTTTTAAAATGATCGGAAAATGAAACAAAAAAACGATAGGAAAACGAAAAAAAAAACGATCGTTTAATGATCGTTTTCAAAAACGATTAACAACCCTACATACAAGTTTATTTATTTTTATATATGTTTATTCATCTATAAAGATTGAGATATTACTAATAAGCAATTACAATTTACTTTTTACAGTTTTGACCCGCCTAACCAGGGTAGGTTGTTTTGAGTGGTTGGCCTTAAGTTAGTTAACGATAGTGAATTTATTTGGATATGCTAAACACAAACAATCTAATAAAGTTTCAGCTTTTTTATAAAATCTACTCACATGATATACAACTTTTTCGCGTTTAAACCTCTCATAATGTTCAAGATAAATATTGACTACCCTTTGATTGCATATTTTTACAGATTTAGTTTCTTTAAGGTCAATTTCAATTGCATTCCACAATTTAGGAAACATTGCGGATTTTTTCATATTGATATATTACAACAGTTGGGGGCAATAATTAAATATACAACAAACTGGGTCTCGCAAAATAAAGAAATCTCATAAAAAAATTTTTAAATGTAAATATTTATTCATGGTTTATAAAATTTGAATTACAATCTAAAAAATGCATGTATTAAACACATTATGACTTTTTACTATTTATATCACTTAAAGTCGTCTGCCGTAGCTTGTAGACATTGGTTATTTTTAGAATGCCAATGAATAAGTTGACAACTAGCTCTCGAGTCATCCTTTTGGGGAAAGCAAGTAAAAAATTCACCAATTTTTAGTGTAGATTTTGTTGGACACAAAAAACAGTTTTTATCCTGACAATACCCGAATATTGGATTGATTATATTAGTTGGAGGAAGAGGTGGTTTAGGATCAGATTCTTGTTCTTCCTTATCAAGCTTAAATTCGGGTTTACTCTGGAAGAGTGTAACAGGAGTAAGAATATGTATGTCTGGCGTACAACCTCCATCCAGCTGGGGAATAAGTTCCAAATATTTCACTATAATTCCTATCTTAAGGGGACATACATCCTTCTTAGCTTTACGGGTTCCTCCTTCCTTCCATGGGCGCCTCTCCTCCTTTAATGAGGATCTAACACCCTTCAGGGTGGTTCTTTCCTCCTTCTGGAGGGACCTCACTTCATCCAGGGTGGGTCTCTGCTTCTTCAGGGGGGACCTCACATCATCCAGGGTGGGTATCTGCTCCTTCAGGGGGACCTCACATCGTCTAGGGTGGGTCTCTGCTCCTTCAGGGGGGACCTCACATCGTCTAGGTTGGGTCTCTCCTCCTTCAGGGGGAACCTCACTTCATCCAGGGTCGGTCTCTGCTCCTTCAGGGGGGACCTCACTTCATCCAGGGTGGGTCTCAGCTCCTTCAGGGGGGACCTCACATCATCCAGGGTGGGTCTCTTCTCCTTCAGGGGGACCTCACTTCATCCAGGGTGGGTCTCAGATCCTTCAGGGGGGACCTCACTCATCCAGGGTGGGTCTCTTTTCCTTCAGGGGGTTTCTCACATCGTCTAGGGTGGGTCTCTGCTCCTTATCCTTAACTTGGTTGGTTTTCTTGGTTTCAGATATTAAATACCGTTCTCTCCTCCATCTTCTTTTCTGGGTAGAGCTATAGGTTTTCTTGTGCCTATGTCCGGGTAAACGAGTAAAAGAGAAGAATTCTTGTCAATCTCTAGACCACAGCTGAAGTTTCAAATTTAGTCCAGAACTCACTCCAGATTTATACAACTCTAGGAGCCTGTATGTAATATTCATGTTTGTTGAACTGGATTTCCCGCCATGATACAGCCGGGTCAGCCGGTTAGATCTGGTTTGGGAGAGGGAGAGAGAGTTGCTTGTTGTTGACGGGAGCAGGTTAGGACAGGTTATGAGAGAGACTGAACAGGTTATGAGAGAGACTGGACAGGTTATGAGAGAGACTGAAAGGTTATGAGAGAGACTGAAAGGTTATGAGAGAGACGAGATATTTGTTAGAAACAAAAAAAATATTGCTATTTTTTTTCATTTTTTTGACCCGTTTTTAAGCATTTTTTCCACCCTTCGCTAGCAACCAAACTAATAAAGTTATCGGTCTAACTTTTTTTGAGCTGGCCATGAAAAATTGGGCTATAACTAGCATTTCAACCCTAGCTATACCTATTCTCTAAGGCCTTTTTCTAGATGGGGCGCCAAACGCCCCCTCCCCAAGGCTATATATACATTCAGACCCCCCAGCCTATATAGGGTTAAAGAGAGAAATCATGACAAGAAATACATTAATATATTGTAATGTTCTTCATTAATTGTCTTTCAGTTTTTCCGTCTGTATAAGGTAAAAGTTAAAATGTATAAGAAAGAAATTTTCTTTTTATATTCCTTGTTTACCAAACATTATTTTAGTTTGTTTATTCAACAATCTCTGTAAAGAAAAACAAACACAATTTTAATCAAGAAATTTAAGAGAAATTATGAATTATTAATTTGTTGCAGTTCTTGCATAAACTTTTCTAGAAGAATTTAAACCAACCAAATTTTTGTTTCCACATTTACCCTTGGAAGCATATTGATCGGGCAACTTGTTAGAGGATCCATGGTATGTTCTTAGCTTGATTTTAAATTTGGTAAGATCTCAACTCATGAACATTGCTGGATTCCCAAGCTAGTAATACAATTTCGACAAGAAAATGGTTAATCTTTATCTTCTGAAAAGTTCTGATCTTGAAATCTGGTGGAGAAATCACATTTATCCAGAATTGGCCATTTTATAAATTGGACTTTGCATTAACATTGTTATTTGGTAAATTATGCAGATAGTTTGCTTTAAACTCATTCAACCCTTTCCACTTATACAGTTACATCATTTATATATGTATGCAGTATAAAATGATACTGACATACAGTATTTACTAAATAAACAATCTATGTCGGGTAGACATTGTATAACTGATTTATTTCTAAAAACGCGTTTTGAACATTTTAAAACGCATTCAAACCTTAAGTTAAGTGTAGTTTAAAACTGAGTCTTATGTCCTTTTATGAAGACACACCTAGCTGCATATATTAAATACTGCCATTTGTATTTTATGTTTTTACTTTGACGAAGTTTCAACCTTGGAAAAGTCACAGAATTGTTGTTTTCAGGTGTATATTAAATAGTTTTAATCCTGTAAGTAAATAATATATTACCATATTTCAGTAGCATATCGTTGTTGGACAGAGACTAAAGGCCTGTAGGTAGGACTGGGCAAAGTTCCGCTAACGAAACGGATTTTTTTCGAAAATTAACGGAAAAGTCCGTTAACTAACAGCAAATCGTTAAGTAAATAATTTAGCTGTTTTTGAAGAAAAAAATTTCGGTTAAAAACGTTAACTGAAAAGCTTAAAACTGTAAATTCGATGTTTTAAGTGTTGTCTTCTGTGTTTATAAACTGTTACCGAAATATTCTTTGCAGTTAACGCAGTTAATACTGTAATATATACTTTTTACTGCTGTTTCGTTAATAATTTTTTACACTGTAAACAAAATTTTTTCGTTAATCCCGTTAATTTTGCAATAACGGTACTATTAACAGCTAGAGCCGTTAATGATTGTTTAAACGCCGTAAATAAAATTAAGATCATTAACTAACGGCAATTAAAAAAAAAACGGAAAATGGCGTTGATGGAACGAACGCTCCGTTATTATCTTAAAAAATTAATAGCTAACTGAAATTTATTAACATTTGAACGGTGGGAACTAACCGTTAATGAAACGACAAGAAAAAGTTGGAATGTGACCAACCCTACCTATATTATTTCGATATTTTGTTGCTTTTTTTTTTAAAGGAAAGAGAATGCACATCATTTGCAAAGTAGTTTTGCATACGTTTTTACACAGACGCCTGATATGCTTTTGTTCAAAATCTAATATTGTAAAATTTACAGTTACCCCTTTCGGTCGCAAATATATAAAGATTAAAAAAAGTAGAGTCTTTTGGGGTCTGTGAAATCGTTTATTTTCAATAGTTTTATTTTAAACATTGCAAGGTAACAATAATACTAAGTTGCATTAATTTCAATTAAACAAAGATCTTTTTGTAAATTTTTGATATATTTATGAATAGAGAAGGTTTGGATCTGTTGTAGATGTTGTTGTACTTGTTGTTGTTGTTGATGTTGATACAGTTGTTGTGGTTGATGTGGAAGATTTCGGACTAAATATATAAATAAAATCATTATTATTTTAAAATGCTACAAAATGTGAGAATAAAACAAGATTTTATTTGTTGTATCCGTTTCTGTGTTGCTTAATCGATTATAATACATTCATTAACAAAATATGTCCACCATTGGTTTTGTTTTTGTATAGACATACAGTGACGTAGGCGATTATATGGTACTAGGCTTTAAAACATCTTCTTTTTAAATTGTGAACATGTTCTTTTTGTTTACATTTTAAAACAAAGAAGAAAAAAATTTTGCGGATTTTAAAAATAAATTCGCGGATTTTCAAGAATTTAAATTTTTTACAAAATTAAAAACCTTTAAAACACATTTTTTTTTTTTAATCATTCATAAACCTTTCCTGTGGTCACGTGATGTCCCACAAAAAATTTGGGCCCGATTGGTTCAGCCGTTTTGACGTTTATTGGATACAAACAAACAGACAGACAAGCCAAATTTATATATAGATGGGATTGTATCAACACAATTTTTACTTTATCAAACTGTTAAACAGCATGGATACACCGCGACCCTAATATAGAATTCAAGAGAAGCTGCCAATTTAATGAACTTTTTACTTATGTATAAACTTGTAATTAGATAAACGCTAGTTAATAATAAAAACTTAAATAAAGAAGTTGTCTGCATTGTATTGATATAATCGTCTACCACTTTCGTTTTTTATTTAATTAACTTAATACAAAAATGTATGACTCACCTTTGTTCTACTTGAGATCTAAAGTGAGGAGTTTTACTTTCCTTTTTGTTTCCACATTTACCCTTGGAAGCATATTTGAAAATCCACCTAGACAACAAATATAGGTGATGGTCAACAATTCTCAAAAAAATGTTATCTACAAATCCATCTAATTCAATTAAAATCTGATAGGAAAAGGAAAATTGAAAATGTTCTAAACTCTTTAACCTCAGTCAAAAAGACGAAGTGTTTGAAAAAAATAAATCAAATTTTACTTTTTACAATAAATAAGTAAATATGAGAACTTTGTTTAAACAATTGTAAGACTGTAATATCATCCAAATATAAAAGAAAAGTAAAAATGCCAAAAATGATCAACAATGATGAATTTTGTCTCGCAAAATTTTACTTAAAAGTATAAGGGGTAACCCTTTATTAACAGTTTAGAAAGTCCCTTTTTAGAGAAATAACAATTGAAAATAATTAACTTTAAAAGAGAAGATTGTGAATAATTAATGGATTCTTAATACGAATTGCCAGTTTAATCCATAAGTGTATCGGAATTCGGAAAGTTGCAAATGAAATAAAAAATAGAAGACTTTAAACTAACATTTAAATATCATTCTCCATAGTTTAGTATTGGATAAGAGTCAGTTTAAATATAAATAATACAACCCCTGTTCCTTCTATTAATAAAAAATTAAATTCTCTCCTGGTTTTTACCTTGGTGTAATGTAATATTAAATAGTGCGAAAAACTAGCTTCTCAAGTTTATATTTTATGTAGGAAATCCAACATGATAGAAATTACTGTTGGATTAAAACACAATCTTGTAAAAATATGTAAGAGTCCCCTTTATATTCTTGCTCAAAAAAATTGCATTATATTTTTTTTTAAATTTACAAACCTGGTGAACAGTCCTAAACATTTAAATAGTACAGTTTAACGATCCACATCACAGTTAAATTTTCAACAGTCTATTTTAGATTTTAACGGGAATTTTAAGGAAAAATGAAAGGGGGTATAGACTGCAGCCTAAGTATTTTAGGAGTTGATTGCGACCAATATTGTTTTTATCTAGTGTCTGGTGTACCAGTCTCGATAAATTGATATAAAACTATATCAAAGTTATACAAAAATTCATATATAAGTAATCTTGTCAATGGAGCCTTGAGACCAGATACTGAACGGCCATTGTTGGAAGTTCTGGTCATGTAATGCAGACATAGCCACATGGCCAGACACTACACTGCCATTGCTGGAAAATCTAGTCATTTAATACAAATGTATCAATTATATTATCAGTTATCTATATAAAATAAATAAGTATTATATTCAAATTATGACAGGAGTATATATGACAGTTTTAGGCACCTCTGTATTAACCTAATGTTCAGATATGTTCTGTATTTGCTGAATAGTATCTGTTTAAAACTTTGATTCATATACCATGTTACATATCAGTATATATGAGTTTCGGTATAAATTTGACACAGTTTAATTTCAATTTCTCAAGACATGGACATCAGATAGAACTAATATTGGATCCAATTAATTCCTAATTTTTTAGGTTTCATCCAATACCCCCTTCTATTTTACCTGAACGGTCCCTTTAAACAGATTCTATTCCTGAATTGTCTCACTCATAAACATAATTTAAGAAATTATGCATCAACCTATGAGACCACCAAAACTTTGATGTTCCGGCCGGTTTATGCCTTTTTACCCACCTCCCCCCAATCCTTATAGTTTTCTTTTCTTTGAGGGTCCCATCCAAACCCTAGCCACCCGCTCCTTATAAACAAGTGTTAAGTTTATTGTAGGGAGAACCTTAGTTTAGTTTTAACCCTTGTATAGACTCCAGCCTGGTTCTCTTCAGCACAAGATGCACCTCTAGAAACTACTCCCACTACCACCGCCTGGTCACCCAACCATTTCAAAAGGGGACCACCAGAGTCACCCTGAAATTACAAAATTTAAAAGGTTAACTAAATGGTATTAGCAGAGGTTAAACATTCTAGCTCGACCCCGGTAGCCTTTCTAGTCACGGAAATACAAAATTTTATACTAGGATGAAATCCAAGTGTCCTTGATATATTATACGCACAAAATAATTTTAGTCATCTCTTTCATTTTAGTCATTCGTTAAAAATTGCATAAATGAAATTTTCACATAGTCACAAGAGAGCCAAAGGGACTATTTACTAACCTGACCGTGTCCCTGCCACCAATAATGTATCAACGGAGATTAAGGAACTGTTTACTAACCTAACAAGTGTCCCCTCCTCCAATAATGTATCCAAGATGTAGAGTCTGAATTCAGCGGAGATAGATTAAGGAACTGTTTGCTAACCTGACAAGTGTCCCCTCCTCCAATATTATATCCAAGATGTAGGGTCTGAATTCAGCGGAGATTAAGGACCTGTTTACTAACCTGACAAGTGTCTCCTCCTCTAATAATATATCCAAGATGTAGAGTCTGAATTCAGCGGAGATTAAGGAACTGTTTACTAACCTGACAAGTGTCTTCTCCTCCAATAATATATCCAAGATGTGGAGTCTGGATTCAGTGGAGATTAAGGAACAGTTTACTAACCTAACAAGTGTCCCCTCCTCCAATATTATATCCAAGATGTAGAGTCTGAATTCAGCGGAGATTAAGGACCTGTTTACTAACCTAACAAGTGTCCCCTCCTCCAATAATATATCCAAGAGGTAGAGTCTGAATTTAGCGGAGATTAAGGAACTGTTTACTAACCTGACAAGTGTCCCCTCCTCCAATATTATATCCAAGATGTAGAGTTTAAATTTAGCGGAGATTAAGGAGCTGTTTACTAACCTGACAAGTGTCCCCTCCTCTAACAATACATCCAAGATGTAGAGTCTAAATTTAGCGGAGATTAAGGAGCTGTTTACTAACCTGACAAATGTCCCCTCCTCCAATAATATATCCAAGATGTAGAGTCTGAATTCAGCGGAGATTAAGGACCTGTTTACTAACCTAACAAGTGTCCCCTCCTCCAATATTATATCCAAGATGTAGAGTCTAAATTCAGCGGAGATTAAGGAACTGTTTACTAACCTGACAAGTGTCTCCTCCTCCAATAATATATCCAAGATGAATAGAGGTTGTATTCATCAGAGCTAAGGGAAGATCATCTTCCCTAGGTTCTAAACTTTTCACTTGGTCTCCTTGGAAAAAAGAAATAAGAATAAAAAAATGTTGAGGTCCAAACCCTGACTTTCATAGATTAAGGCTGACAGAGAGATATGGCTAGAAAAAGTTGGAACGTGCCCAGCCCTACTTAAAAAACGCTCAAACAACTGAACTGATGTCACATCCAAAAAGGTAAACATTTATTAATTTGAAAATACGTGAATTAAAGCAGAAAAATCCGCGAATACAATTTAACACAGAAAATGGCAGCTTGAAGAGCAACGGATTACAGCTAAAATAGTTACTAGAAAAGGGACGCAAAGTGTCATGAAAGCTTAGTTCTTTAGATGATTGTGATAATAAAGGTTGAACTTTTTACACTTTTTAAAATTTTTACTTGGAATACAAATGAAGTCATAAACTCTTTTTTAACAAATATAACAGTTTAAACACTGCATAATTCCTTTTTATTAACATGCAATTCTTATTGGCCCTATAATATCTATATCACTTTTGGATAAGCTTTGGGTATTTTGGGCAATGGAAGGGTAACAAAACAAGCATACAATCAACCAGAATTTTGTAAAAAAGTCAGGGCCGGACGATCCTTTCTCAAAATTATGGCTTCAATTGGAACAGTTGCGTGGAATTGCACGAAGTTAACAGGGTTTGCAATTGCCCGCAGGTAAAATCCACTTGCGTTGGAAACCCTATAGTCAAAAAAGATACCAGTAATAAGGTATATAGAAATAAACATTTATCAATCAATCAATCAATTGACCATAAATATAATAAGACTAATAATAATAAAAGTAACAGGATGAGAAGAAAGAGCAAAGACAAAAACCACTTTAAACATGTTTAGTTACCAATTACTACTGGTATACCTGTTAAATTGAAATATCCCAATCTTGGTTTAATCTTCTTCCCTGCACAGATCTCCCGTTTCGTATTTATACTACTTTTGTTCCCAAACAGTTCACATTCCTTACTAGGATTTGCGTTCAGACCGCAGCAAGAAATTATAGAACGCAAGTTTGAAAACTAATGTGTTTTTTTCTCAATAAAATAATTTTAAAAAATATAACTTTTTTAACAAATGATCTAAAACGATCGTTCAGTTTGAAGGTGCTTATTCTTACCCACTTACCATTTTTAAAACTTATGGAGCAATGCAATGCTTAATTTCTTAGATTTTTATGGAGCCTCTTATTTTAAAAAAGGGGAACAACTATGTCCAATTTTGTTGATTGTAAGCGTCAGTTAATATGTAGAGGGTCTTGGACGAAACTCAAATTGTAATAAAAAAGGCCATTAATTATTTGTAAATTTCTTCTTAAAGTGTAAAAATCTTCAGGTATGGAAAATTGTAAAAACCAGGTTATGCTGTCCAAACACTTTCCTGCCAAGAATGTCCAGAAGAATATAATTGAGTTCTCCACTTCCAGTAAACTGTTTTCCTGACAACCTGTTGCAAATAAAATGCCTCAAATGGACTAAATTTGGTTTGGTTAAAAATTGTATGTTAAATGTTCTCTCTATACTTCCAATACGTCTAAAAATGGCTGCAAGTTTGTTCCTCTTTTATAATAATTCTGGCCTTATCAACTCACAAGTTTTTATACAGCAGTTTTCCTAGTTTTAAGCAAAATTATTTCTACCTCTCACATGCACTTGATTCTAAGCAGAAGCCCCAGTTTTTAGCAGTCATATTTAGAAATTGTTCTGCTGTTTCATTAACACTATTCTCTCCACAATACCCAGATTCCCCTGGTTCTGCTTTGCTCCTTAAACAAAAAGTTGTTGCATATTTAAACTTTTAAATACATTTAAAACCGCAATTAAACCTATTTGGAATTATTTTTCTAATTCTTATGCGTAAGTAAAAAAATTGTATTTATAGATACGCGTAATTAAGCTAAAAGATATTACACATGAAAACTTTCAATCATTAATTTACTTATTTTAAAAGCCTTTAAAAATTAATGTATTAACACATATGACATTTAAACTTTTAAAATGTGTGCACTATTTCAGAAACACCATTATAGGAATATTTTACTCCTCAAATTAACCAAACAAACAGATTCATAGAAAAGTTGTTCTTCTAGTGGGATTGGGGGATAGGTTTTATTCAGATACCTCAAAAGCTGTTTGAGATCATTAAATACAGTGCTGCTTACTATTTTTGAAATTTCATGGGAAGGGTAAATAACCAACCACCTCGATTAGTGTTTTAAAAAAATCTAAACTAATTAATTACTTTTTTTATTATTTGAATTACAAATCTATGTATTTTTCTTTTTTAAATAGCCCAGGTGAAAAAATGGATAAAGTAACATCTGTCTGACAGGGGTGGATACAGGGGGGGGCATTAGGACATTCGCCCCCCCCCCTGAATTTGGAATTTTTTGTTCCTATTTTCAGAATAGCTTCTCAATAGCACGCTTAAGGGAAAGAAACCCTAGTGCAAAACAGGAAAAATATCTGTCTTAATAAACTATAATGTGTGAAAAGTTAAAAATCTAGTTTTTTAGTCTTTAGCCATTAATTTTGACTCTTTTTGAGTCTTTTAAGTCAAAAAAAATTTTCGCCTGCACTGCGATTTTTTGTTCCTAATTATGAATTTTTTTGTTCCTAAAAAATCTTGCCTCCCTCCCCCTCACTTAAATCCTGTATCCGCCCCTGCTGTCTGACGTTAAATTAAAAAAAATTGAAATAAATATAATTTATCAGTATGATATTCATTTTCAAATAATGGTTAAACTCAATTGTTTTCAACCAGGGTCGTACTTTTATCGTATAATTGGGTTACGGCTTTTTGTTACTTTAATAACACAAGTTCTTGGTTTTCTTATAAAATAAAAACTGAATAATGGCCTCTCTTGTGGGTTTAGCAGCAATATACAGGGTGAGTAAAAAAGACATTATCAATGTTTTAAACAAATTTCAAAATTTAGGCATGAAAAGAATAAAACATGATAAAAAAATTCATAATTTTTCGGGAACATTGAAAGAAAAATACGCGAAACAAAATTTTTTTCAAATATTATAATTTTAAAAAGATTGTTCTGAAATTGTTAATTCTATTGTTTTCCAAAATTTCATAAAAATGTATCAAAAATTGAATGCGATTAACAAAAAGTTAAGCTAAAATTTTGTATTTTTGAAGTCATATTGACAGTTCTAAGGTTACAGTTTGAATACATTTACGGCAGATTTTCACTCTAACTTTTTGCGGAGGAAGACAATTGTTTTCCTTAATAATAAGAAAAATAATGTGTTTTTTTCTACAAAAACGTAAACAATTTCTTTAACAATAGTTTTTATGTGAATGAAAGCTATTAATTGTATGAATTAATTGTTTATAAACACAACTAGTAGAAAGGGAGCTTTAATTTTTTCTTTCTTTTTCTTTTGATCTACATATATCTGTCCTAATGTTTTCTTTATACCCCTTGTTTTTTGCAGCTATAGAATTCAGACTCAAATAAAAGGCTGTATTTTATTTTATATTTTATGCTATTGTAAAATTCTCTAAATTGAAATTTTACAATCTGAAATACAATTGATTCAATTAGAAACAAAGCTTCAAACAAAATAATAAAAAAGAATGTAGTGAAATATATGGAAAGACAACTTTTATTGATGCATTATCTGTCTAAAAAGTCAACCCGCTCCACTTAGAATTTTTAAACCAGTCTAAGAACATATCCTTGATGCTACCGAGTTCCCCAATAAATATTTGAGGCTAATCAGTCGAGAGATTTATGAGTTATGCCGGACATCCTATACAGGAAATACTACTTTATGCTGACAGATGAGGAGTACTTTCGATTCTTTCATTGTAAAAATTACCTACAGGTGGCACACCATTTCTTCTTGTTTCTGTTTACATTATCATTAAAGCAATATTGGACAAGTTTGTTCCTAAATACCTTTACTTCTGTTAAACCTAAATAAATTAATATAAATGTATCAAAATTAAACTTCTTACATGAGATTTTTCTCTAATTTAACATAAATGTTCCAAGATGATTTAACAATTTATGCCTCACATTGGGACAACAAATTTGGCTTTGAATTCCACTTTCCAATACATCATAAATACTGCAAGAATGCCTACATTTTTCCACGCAGACCTTTTTTCATATTTTTAGAGAAATTTGCAACTATTTGTCAGTATTTTCATTTTTTAACGGTCGGTGACAGAGTAAAAACAAAGGTATAATGAAAAGTATTCTTTTGATAATGGATTTAATGTAATTTAGTGCAATTTCTTACATAATCTGTTTTTATTAAAAATAAGAACGAAGACAACCATCATTTTTAGTGTTTGCGAAAAAATTAATATAGCTATATTAAATTTTTCGCAAACACTCCTTTTAATAAATTACCGTTTGGCAGGAATCCCCTTTGTTTCTCCTTCTCCTTGTAATAGTCCTTTAACTTCTTACAAGGGTTATCTTCTTCCTTCATTAGGTAGCCTAAACTTTTAGCAATCATTGATTAAACCAATCATTTCCTAAACTTTTAGCAATCATTGATTAAACCAATTATTTTTTAAACTTTTAGCAATTCTTTTTTTGAAAATCAGCAATGAATTTTAGCAATCAATGGAAAATATTCAATTATTAAAGATTCACTATTAGGGTTTCCAATCGAAATTCAGTTGCACGAAATTGCGTAGAATTGTGGAACTGCGTGGAATAGTGCATAATTGCGCGGAATTTCGCAGAATTGCATTGAATTACAGTGCTTGCAATTGCGGGCAAGTAAATTCCATTTGCATTGGAATGACTAGTCACTAGAAATTCCAACAAGAGTTCTTTAAGGACCAGAGGCCGAATTTAAAGAATTTGAGCGGCGGTTTTAATTTATGCCTTGGTGTAAATATGGTTGGTTCCACTTAAAATCGTATTAAATGTTTCAAGATTTAAGCTGGCGCTTAATTTAAACCGGGTTTTGGCGGATTTAAACCGCGGCTCAATTTCTTTAAATTCCATCTCTGGTTCCATAATAACATTCTGCCTAAGTGAGAGAAACATGAGTTTGAATAAATTTGGTGGTTTTATTAATTTCTTGAGTTTACCTATCTCCAGGTCTATTTATCTTTCCACAGGTCTATTTAGCTATCCCCAGGTTTATTTAGCTATCCCCAGGTCTATTTATCTATCTCCAGGTCTATTTAGCTATGTCCAGGTCTATTTAGCTATCTCAAGGTCTATTTATCTTTATCTAGTTTCTATTTATCTATCTCCGGGTCTATTTATCCATCTCCAGATCTATTTATCTATATCCGGGTCTATTTATCTATCTCCTGGTCTATTTATCTATCTCCAGGTCTATTTATCTGTATCTGGGTCTATTTATCTATCTCCTGGTCTATTTATTTATCTCCATGTCTATTTATCTATCTCCTGGTCTATTATCTATCTCCTGGTCTATTTATCTATCTCTAGGTCTATTTATCTATCTCCAGGTCTATTTAGCTATCTTCAGTTCTGTTTATCTATCTCCAGACCTGTTTAACTATCTCAAGGTGTATTTATCTATCTCCAGGTCTATTAATCTATCTCCAGTTCTATTTATCTATCTCTAGTTCTATTTATCTATCTCTAGATCTATTCAGCTATCTCAAGGTCTATTTATCTATCTCCAGTTCTATTTATTTATCGCTTGGTCTATGTATCCATCTCCAGGTCTATTTATCTATCTCCAGGTCTACTTATCCATCTCCAGATCTATTTATCTATATCCGGGTCTATTTATCTGTCTCCCGGTCTATCTAGCTATCTTTAGTTCTTTTTGGCTATCTCCAGGTCTATTTAGCTATCTTCAGTTCTGTTTATCTATCTTCAGACCTATTTAACTATCTCAAGGTGTATTTATCTATCTCCAGGTCTATTTATCTATCTCCGGTTGTATTTATCCATCTCCAGGTCTATTTATCTATTTCCAGGTCTATTTATCTATCTCCAGTTCTATTTATCTATCTCTAGTTCTATTTATCTATCTCCAGGTCTACCTGTCGGGCTTCTAAGGTTGGAGCAACCAGGGAATGAATCTAGAAGAAAAGAAGATAAATGATCTGACGTTGCTTTTCTTCCCGCCTGCTTAGTACTGGGCATCATATTTTTTTTGCCTTGTTTTTAAGGTTACTTATACATTTTTGGTTCGTTTTTTGCCTTTACTTTTTAGGTCAAAATTCGACTAAGTGAAAAAAGGGAGAGCAAATGTTTGAAATAAAAAAATTCGATTCCAAACATTTGTTTAAATTGGTTCTGTGCCAAATTTTGATCCTAAAAGAAAATGTAGGACAAAATAAATCCATAACGATCCAGAACGATAAAAAACCGATCTAAAATCACTGATTAAAAAAAAAAAAAAAACCAAAGCGAACTTAAAGAAATTACAATTTTTAAATTTTTTGAAAAAACAATTGAGTTTTGTAAAACCGTGACTGTTTAAAACGATCTCCATCACTACATTTCTAGCTTTGGAGTTCATTAACATAGTTTACACGTTTTATTTCAACTAATGTTTATTAAAAAAGAAAGGAATTCTTTATTCGCAGTAATTTATGCTTTTTATTAGATAAATGGAAAGTAATTGCAATAAGTTCTAATTACCTATATTTTTGTAATCTGACTTTTGATATTTTTTGTATGACATCTGTTAAATTAAATATTCTAAGTTAGAAAAATCAATGAATGTTAACATCAGGATGCAATAAGGGATTAACAAGTAAGAATATGTATGTATATTGCAAGTGTTCAGAACCTTAGTTATTTTAACATTGCTCAAAGATTGATAGAAAAAAAAAATCCAAATTAAAGGCAAAGTAAAAACTTTTAAAATGTTTTTTTTTTTATTGCTACTGTGGTATTTTGTCAGCAGTTCCTTTAAATTGTTATTTGCTCCCTCTGGTATTTTGTCCACAGTCCTTGTAAATTATTATTTGCTCCCTCTGGTATTTTGTTCACAGTCCCTTTAAATTGTTATTTGCTCCCTCAGGAATAGGGTTAAATTGTTATTTTCTCCCTCTGTTATTTTGTCCACAGTCTCTTTAAATTGTTATTTGCTCACTCTGGTATTTTGTCCACAATCCCTTTAGATTGTTATTTGCTCCCTCTGGTATTTTGTTCACAGTCCCTTTAGATAGTTATTTGCTCCCTCTGTTATTTTGTACACAGTCCCTTTAAATTGTTATTTGCTCCCTCTGGTATTTTGTTCACAGTCCCTTTAGATTGTTATTTGCTCCCTCTGTTATTTTGTGCACAGTCCCTTTAAATTGTTATTTGCTCCCTTTGGTATTTTTTCCACAGTCCCTTTAGATTGTTATTTGCTCCCTCTGGTATTTTGTTCACAGTCCCTTTAGATAGTTATTTGCTCCCTCTGGTATTTTGTTCACAGTCCCTTTAGATTGTTATTTGCTCCCTCTGTATTTTGTCCACAGTCCCTTTAAATTGTTATTTGCTCCCTCTTGTATTTTGTCCACAGTTCCTTTAAATTGTTATTTTCTCCCTCTGGTATTTTGTTCACAGTCCCTTCAAATTGTTATTTGCTCCCTCTTGTGTTTTGTCCACAGTCCCTTTAAATTGTTATTTGCTCCCTCTGGTATATTGTTCTGCAATCCCTTTAAATTGTTATTTTCTCCCTCTGGTATTTTGTTCACAGTCCCTTCAAATTGTTATTTGCTCCCTCTTGTGTTTTGTCCACAGTTCCTTTAAATTGTTATTTGCTCGGGCTCCCTTTGGTATTTTGTTCTGCAGTCCATTTAAAACTTACTTCCTGGAATTATTGTTTTTCTCTGGCAAGGTTCGAAAGGAGAAGGTCCAAGCTAACATATAAATTTTTGTTTTTTTATTTTTGTAAATTTTAATGAAATTTAAATTAAAATGTTCAGTTAAATATTTTTAGTTTCACATTACTTTGAGTATCTTTTTTACAAAAAGGTTCAAAATAAATTCAACAAATATATAGAAAAAATTGGATTTTTTTATCATTTGAATTGATTATTGATGCACTGCACTGGTTTGTGAGGCACAGGATAGGATCGAGAGTGTTCGACAATATTAAAGGGAGTGTTCGCTAAAAATGAAAGGGGTTATAGGGTTAAGAACAATTTTCTCCTTATAGACGCAACAGATAGAAGTAAGATTAGTAGCGATCAAATTTATCGCATTAAGCCTATACCCCCTTTCATTTTTCGCGAACACTCCCTTTAATATTGTCGAACACCCTTCCCATCCTGTGCCTCACAAACCAGTGCAGTGCATGAATAATCAATTCTAATGATAAAAAAATTCCAATTCTCTTTAAATGAAAATCATTTTTCTAAACTTTCTATGTGAATTAATTACCTCATTGGTCATACATTTCCCTGATGTATCAGCATCCTTCCCCCAGCCCTCTACATAGCCCATAAACTTCCCATGATTGTCAGGGAACCTGGGACCTACAGGTTCACAACACTTCTCAAATACAGGGTGTTCCAACAAACATGAGAGTTGATAGACGACTACAATATGGTCTTTCTAAACCTGATGTTACAAGTAAAGTTCTTGAAACAGTAATACAAAAAAAATAAAGAATTTGTTCAAAATCATAAATTTTCAGTTCTGATTGAAATCTGAGCTTAAGTCAAGTAATTTGGAAATTACAAAAAAAATATATTTCAAGGCAATTGGGTTCTTTTCAGAATAATACTTGTGAAGGTATAATTACATTAATAAATGCGCAACTTATTTAAAAACCTAAAACGCTCTTAAATATCTCATGTTTCGTGTAACGCCCTGTACCAGTAACAATTCTTTCTTGGTCTTTAACGGAAACAATCTTTAAAAGAGATTTCATGTTTTAATTTTCATTGATTAACCTTTAACAAATGATTTGTTTAATCTTAAAGATATTGTATTGTTTTAAACTGGAAATGAAAAGAAAATCTAAAAAGAAGAGATAAATGAAAAAAAAAATTTCAAACAATTTACCAGGGGGAAGGCAAACAGGCCTCAGGTATGTCTCATCTTCAAAATTTATTTCTCTAAAAGTTAAAACAGCTTTTGTTTGAATTAACAAAATCAAATAAAATTGCAAATATTATTTATTTACAGTGGTAGACGATTATATCAATATGATGAAGAGGACTTTTTTATTTAAGTTTTTATTATTAACAAGTATAAATCAAATTTGAAATCAAAAGTCGTCTTCATTGTATTGATATAATCGCGTACCACCGTATATTGTCTAATAATATGCCAATTTCTGTTTTTGAAACGTGTATTATACGTAATTAAAAACAATCAAATGCATATCATCAATAATTATATATAAGGACATTTGTCATTGTTAAAGGAGCCATTTTTGAGGCAGGAAACCATGAATTCAATCTTTTTAAGAGCTGTGCTATACTTACAAGTTTTTTATTTTATTTTTTATTTAACTTTTTTAAATTTTATTTTCCCAACCTGTTTAATTCTAGCAAAGCAATGTCACGCCCATTTTCCTCCGGAGTTGGGTCCAAGTCTTAAATAAGATTTCATATTTCATTTCATATTTTTATTCAACTACAAAGCACGAGATAATACAAATAAAAAAATCACAATTTACTATGTAGTTCGGACACGCCTAACCAGAGTAGGTTGCTTTAATTGGTTGGCCCACTATAAACGAATGAGAATTGCAGATAAAAACAATGTACATTGTACATTTTAAACATAAGAATGATGATAAATCAGATTAAACTTTATTATTTATCTTTTTACAAGTTTTCTCCAGAAAGTAGAAAATAGATCATGAAATAGTAATCCATTTACACTAATTATCTACCATATGAAAGACTCCCCTCAAATATTTCTTTACTGTGTGCATAGGATCATAGTTAACCCAAAATGCATATTCATATTCATATATATATATTTATATGAATTATAATGTGAATATAGCCAATTTTCCATTAACAATCTTAGGTTTTAACTGTTGCTCTAAAACTTACCATATTAAAAATTTTGCGTATTTTTCTCTTTTAAAAATGCTTTTCTGGGCAAGCGTTTTTTTCTCTGACTATTCATAAACCTATCCTTGGTTCATGTAAGTTGCCACAAAAAACGTAAATTAATTTTCCAGATAGACAAGTCAAATAAATAAATATGGGCGCAAAAAATGTGTAGGATGAAATACAGAAACTGTTTTCTATAAAATTGAAATTTTTTTTATTTTCTTTCTTATCTTTGAATTCTATTGAAGCCTATAGACGAAATGGTTGGAAATTGTGGATAAAATTTATCTTTCCGTTTTCGATTTGGAACATCTCTTTTCAGTTCATGTTCAGTAGATTTCATTTAAATATTGAATCATATAGACAAAACTGAAGAAAAGAAGTGAAAAGATCTTTGGCCCTCCGAAATTTTTAGAGGTCCCTTTTTTAAAATTATTCATCAAAAGATTTAAAAATCACCAAAACTTTTAAAACTGTTGTGAATCAAACACGCCAACTGTAAATAGATGGTTGCTTGAAAACACGTTTTTATTTTCTATTTTTTATTTGCTTAGGTTTATTAAAACGTATTAAAAGGTATTGTATGGTTTAAAATTAATGCGCATTAAGTTCTAGGTTTCTTTTGAAGCCTCTTATTTTTGTCAAATGGTGAGTGACGTAATTTAGATTAAAAACAGAAATTCTGGTTTGCTTTTGAATTGTTGTTTTTCTGTTATACACGTGAACGGACAGAAGCACCATCAATTAACCCTTCAGCTGATATATTATTTTGCCTATCAGCTTATCAGCTTATCAACATCTCAGCTGAAAAATGAACACAGGTATACAAGCTATGCATTCAAAAATACGGTTTACAAGCTATAAATTATAGAAGTATCCTGGCGACCTTTTAATAACTTTTTTTAAAAGTTAAGAAGTTTCAAGGTGGAAAGTGTTAACCATAGAGTTGCCACAGTAAAAATAGAGTTAGGAGGCACCCCCCCCCCTCCCATTTGTTAAGGGCTAATATGTTATTTTGCTAAATACAAAATTAAAACTCTGAAAATGATCGGAAATCGATTAACGACAAACTTGTGATCCCAGCTTTGTCTGCAAGAAAAGTTATCCTTAGAATTCAACCAACTCAAACAGTGCAGGGGGGGGGGGAGGCGGGACGTCACAGCCCCTTGTATGTTAGCAATGCCTCGTTTTTAACAAATACTTTGTATAACACTAGCTCAAAATTATTCGGTTTTTATAGTTTATATATAGTATAAAGAAAATTGAAATTTAATCAACATTATTATGAAACTAAGCTGAAACGATCCGTTAGACGAAAGTAACAATTTGAAAAGAAAAGCTCAACTATAGAGAGCAGACAACTTCCAGTTCTGCAATTTTTATTTTGAAGAATGAATTCGAAAGAAGATTTCGTGCTAATTAAACATGAATGATGTTGGCGCACGAATACATGAGTTACGTATCGGTTTCGAGAAAAAAAGGTTTCCTTAAAGGGACTGTAAAGGAAAAATAAAAAAGGGGTATAGGCTGAAAGCTAATCACTTTAGCTCTTGATCGCGACCCATGAAAGTTTTATCTGATATTCCTGTCTCGAGAAATTGATGTAAAACTGTGTTAAAATTGTACGAAAGGTCATATATGTAAAATTGATAAAATCTTAAACTTAAATCACGTAACCAGAACTATCACCAATGGCAGAGCAGTATACTGATCACGTGTCTCCGCCTGTATCACGTGGCCACTTTAATGCACTGCCATTGGTGGAATTTCTGGTCAAGTAATACGGAGGTATAAAATCTATTAAAAATAGAAATAAAAAATATAAAAGTAAACCTAATTTACAATTAGCTTTCTCTGGGATATCATCGTTTTCAGATTTGTTGATTATTTGCTGAATTTGATCTTTTTAAACCTACTACTTTTATACAAACTTAAATATATATTAATTTTCGTATAAATTTGACAATGTTGTATATCAATTTCTCGAGATAGGAACATCAGATATGACTTTCATGGGTCGCGATCGTGAGCTAAAGTGATTAGCTTTCAGCCTATACCCCCTTTCATTTTTCCTTTACAGTCCCTTTAAGACAGAAGCCTTCTTTCTTTACTCAAGGTTGAAAGGACTGAAAAGTAATTTCAAATTAAAGAGTTGTTATATGCTCGATTCACAAAGACACCAAATACTCTCTTTCTATGCAAAACTAACAGATAAATGATCTTCTTTCTGGAAACTGAAATCAATCTTCCATTGCGGAAACCCCATTTATTCAAATGATTGATACAGCAAAGACGAGGAATTTGAATAAACAGAAAATATTTATTTTTTGAATAAGACAAACGTTACTGCTGTAAAAATGGATAAAACTGGAGCGTCAGTTGAAAATACGTATTTAAACAAAAAAGATGATTCACTTTCAGAAATGATTTTCTGCTCACTTGAATAAATTGTCGTGGGTAAAAACTGGAATGACCAAAGGTTAAAAATTCAAGTTTTTAAAAAGTTTACACTGGGGTTTGTATTTGAAGTGAACAATGCCAGAGATAGCGGTGAATACTCTTTTCTCAATCTCAGCTGCTGGTAAGTTATCTCCTACTCCCTAGAGTATAGATAGGTTATCTCATACTCCCTAGAATATAGGTAGTTATCTCCTACTCCCTAGAGTATAGATAGGTTATCTCCTACTCCCTAGGAAATTGGAAGTTTATCTCCTACTCCCTAGAATAAAGGTAGGTTATCTTCTACTCCCTAGAATATTGGAAGGTTTTCTCCTACTCCCTAGAATATAGGAAGGTTATCTCCTACCCCCTAGAATAAAGTATGGTTATAACCGACTCCCTAGAATATAGGAAGGTTTTCTCCTACTCCCTAGAATGTAGGTAGGTTATCTACTACTCCCTAGAATATAGGAAGGTTATCCCCTTCTCCCAAGAATATAGGTAGGTTATCTTTTACTCCTTATAGTATAGGAAGGTTATCTCCTACTCCCTAGAATATCGGAAGGTTATCCCCTTCTCCCAAGAATATAGGAAGGTTATCTTCTACCTCCCTAGAATATAGGAAGGTTATATTCTACTCCCTAGAATATAAGAAGGTTATCCCCTACTCCCAAGAATATAGGAAGGTTATCTCCTACTTCCTAGAATATAGGAAGGTTATCCCCTTCTCCCAAGAATATAGGTAGGTTATCTCCTACTCCCAAGAATATAGGTAGGTTATCTCCTTCTCCCACGAATATAGGTAGGTTGTCAACTATTCCCAAGAATATAGGTAGGTTATCTCCTTCTCCCAAGAATATAGGTAGGTTATCTCCTTCTCCCAAGAATATAGGTAGGTTATCTCCTACTCCCAAGAACATAGGTAGGTTATCTCCTATTCCCAAGAATATAGGTAGGTTATCTCCTTCTCCCCGGAATCTGGGAAGGTTTTTGTAATCCTTAAAAGTCTAAGACTAAGACATAGAGACATCCCAAAATACTTAAGTAACCATTTTGCAGTAAATAAGTAAATTTAAAAAGGATTTATTTTTATCTTTGATAATTTAAGATAAATTATTTGTTAGATGTATCTTAAAGAGAGTGTTGGCGAAAAATGAAAGGGGAAAGATAGGTTGATATCGAGTTGAATTTTATAGTGATCGCTACTAATTTTAATTTTATCTTTTGTGTATCTATAAAATATCAGCCTATACTCCCTTTCATTTTCGCAAACACTTTCTTAAATTTAGCGTCTGTAAAGATTAAAAAGCTTGTTTTTATCATTGATAATAAATGACCTATTATTTGAAATATGTAATTTTTATTTTTGTTCGTAAATGTAAAAGATAATACCTTACCATTTGATTTTTCATTCCAATTGATATCCTGAACTTAGTTGTAACATTATAATCAATTTTTATACTAAAACAGAAACCATATTAAATTTTGAAATTGGGTTGCAAGATTCTTAGTTATTCAATAATGTTTAATGATTGATGAAAATAGTTTTAAAATCCATTTTTTCACCCCGGATGACAAATTTGTGGCAAGAAGAAGCCTTTTTTATATCGCTGATGTGGAAAATAACAGACTTGAAGGGTTGAAACAATTAATAATAGATCAACCTTTTATTTCCACCGGAATCCTTAATAAAGAACCTCCCCCCCCCCCCATCCACTACAAAAGATGTAATTTTTGAAATATTTAAATTTTGTTTGGTTTTCCTGTATTTTTTAGGATTATCTCTGTTTTTGACAGGACAAGGCATTTGCTTAGATTCATCGCAGAGGCAATGTGCGGCAGTCAGAATAAACTTGCTAAAAAAATGGTTTATTAAGGGAGTGTTCGCGAAAAATAACAGGGGGTACAGGCTTACGGCGAAAAATAAGCTCTTTTGATCGCTACTAATCTTACTTCCATCTGTTGCGTCTATAAAAAGAAATTTGTTAAAAACGACTCATGTTTAAGAACATATCGTCCATATCACATTCAGAAAGTTGAAACATTCAACTCGAATCGTAAAAAAATAAATTTAATTCCAAACAAATCATTCAGATATTTTCTTTTGATCAGATATTTACTTTTGAAACATTGATTCCTGTTTTGAGGATTTTTGATAATGAAAACAACATTTTCATATTTTCCAGGAATATTCGAAAATCCAGCGCCAGAGAAAAATTATTTTAAAAATTAAAAATATTATGAAATATTAACTATTTACGAATGCGTCGAAAAATAATCGATGACAGCTGTTTGTGATATCTATATGGTTTGTTTGGAATTAAATTAATTATTTTACGATCCGAGTTTAATGTTGCAACTTTCTGGATTTGTATGGACGCTACGTTCTTCAGTATAAGTCGTATTTAAAAATTTGCTCCTTATATACACAACAGATAAGAGTAAGATTAGTAGCGATCAAACACGATTATTTTCACCGTAAGCCTATACCCCCTTTTCTTTTTTCGCGAACACTCCCCTTTAGATACATTTGTTTAGCCCTAAAAGCTGTGGCAGGGGACTTTTGATACTTTCCCATTCGTTTTTTGAGCTAGTTTTTTTTTATTTTTGCACTACTTATTTCATTTTTCACTAGTTATTTAATTTTTGCGTTAGTTATTTCATTTTTGCGCTAGTTATTTCATTTTTGACACTTTGAAAATTAATATCAAAACAAACAAATATTACTTTTTTCATTTGTTGGTCATTTTTTGGCCCTTTTTAAAACTTAATTAAGGTTTTTTTAAAACTTTGAATGCACAAGTATTCTTAACACAGATTTTAACCCTGAAGCCTATTTAGGAGAAAATAGTTCAAGTGTGAGAATAAATATTACCTGTTGATAAGTGCTCCACCACAAGTAGCTTGATTGGACAATCCATTCTAAAAATATTTAAACTACTAGGTTTCTCTTTTCAAGCTTTAAGTATTGCTATAAAATCACGTGTTTGGGATTGTTTTTCATATAGAATTTCATTGAAAATAAAAATGAAAAACATCAATATTTTTTTTTAGAATAATTTTACTGAATTTTTTAAAGCCCTCCCCCCCCCTCTACCTGCGTATAAAAGATAAGTATATATGCAAGCCAAGGCTGAGCAAACTGTTATCAAGTTAAAACACTGAAAATATAACAATGATCGTAAAATGGTCCTTTCATTTTATTGTGGATGTTACCAAAGGTATTCGTAGATGTTAGATCAAATATTTTAACTTTGAAATATCAAAGGTTGCAAAGATATTTGGATTATAATATTTGAGTGTGTGGCAAGAAATTTGTTTTGCATATTTCAAAATTGCATATTAGGTACTTGCCAGCGGCGAGTTGCAAGTGTAAAATTGCCAAGTATTAACTTCCCAGGTGGCTCTTTGACATGTGACAAAATTGCCGGTTGACACTTTGCCGGTTGACACTTTATCAATTGACACTATGCCATGGGACAAAGTTGCCAGGCAACACTTTGCCAGTTTACATCATGCCATGTAACAAAGTTTGCCAGGTAACCATGTTCCAAGGTAAACTTTGCCATGTGACAATTTGCCGTGGTTGATGATTTTGCCAGTTAACTATTATTTAGTTAACAATTTTGCCAGTTAACAATTTGCCAGTTGACAATTTGCCAGTGTTGATTGGACAACTTTGAACTGGCAAATTGTCAACTGAAAAAATGATAAACTGGTAAAATGGGCACATGGGAAACTTGTTACATATGGCAAACTATGAACTGGCAAAGCGTCTCATGGCAACTTTGTCACATGGTAAAAGTGTTACATGGCAAAGTTCTACCTCGCAAATTGTTGGTGGGAACTAGGTTCCTGGCAACCCATCACTGGCAAGTACTTAACACTTAAAATTTATGTTTGTGTTACGTTTATGTTTCCAAGATCAACATTGAACTTTCCTTAAGAAATTATCTTAAACTTTCACACCAAAAAAGATGGAGATTAATGCTTTTAAAGGATTTAGCAGTAGAAACTCCTGTTCATTTGAATAGTTGAACCTTTTTCGTTGATTATAAGATTACTAAAACATTTTAGAATTCTGAACTTGACTGACGCGGCATTTTCCCGAACTTAAAATGTCATTAAAGTAAATTATGCAAAAAAAGTTGCAGACTGGAGAGCAATCTGTTCCACCAGAAAATTGAATATTTTAGCAAACTCATGATGGGGGACTTTTACCGTTAAACAAGATTAATAGCTGTAGTAAAACTTTTTAAGAGATTGTTTATGAATTTTAATCTAGAACATGAACAATAAATTATTATGTTATTAATTGTTCGGCAATGTTTTGGAGCTTTTGACATTGGTTTTATCTAAATACAGGGTTACCCAGAAAGAATGAGACAGTAAAGACGACTTGAAACTCGTAAGATATGACGATCTTAAGTTAAATTGAGACTTCTGTCTTAATTTAGCCTTTTAATGGCTTAATAAATAATTTTGAAAAGTAGCAATTCAAAGAGAATCATGAATATTAAGAAAAAGTATAAAGTTCTTAGAGTCTTCTCCGAAGTCTCATCTGTTGTGGATAACCTGTATGTTCATTAACTTAAAACAAATAATTTTAAAGTTATAACCAGAAAAAAGGGGAATGGTGAATTTCTGTTTTTAAAAGTTTGTTTATTGCAACCTATTTATTTCCAATATGTACCAAAATTTTTATTCTAGAAATATATCTGTAGTTGTAACAATTAAAAGTTTCAAACTTCAAAATAGAAATTTCATGATTTAGAGAAAGGTATAAATTGGAAATCATCGTATAATTATTGTATTTAACATAAATCATTTGAATTATTTTAATTTATTTTAAACATCTGTGTATTTAACTTTCCTTTGCTTTAATTCCCCCAACTATCCTATCTTCAACTTCTGGTTTTGTTGTGGTTGTTGTTGTTGTAGTTGTGGTAGTAGTTGCATCATCTGACTCTATCCTGTAAAATAGTACTTAAATGTAGTTGTAAAATCAGCTGAATCCCTTATCCTGTACATTTACTGTAGTTGTAAAATCAGCTGACTCCAATATCCTGTACATTTAATGTAGTTGTAAAATCAGCTGAATCCCTTATCCTGTACAATAGTATATGTACTGTAGTTGTATTATCAGCCTACTTTATAATCCTGTACTATAGTGCATGTACAATAGTTGTAATATCAACCTACTCCATAATGCTCACAGTACGCTCTAAGAGATAAGAAAAATCCCATGTCACTTTTTTTAAGATTCTGAAAGAGCTCATCAAGACGAATATTTTGCGATATGTGAGCACTTTTTCCTTTGGCGATCTTGCAATTAGAATGTTTGCAAAGTAATGTTCTATTGACATTTTTAGCTCTTTATATAGAAACCTTGGTTGAACATTTTGGAAAACTACCCGTATTTAGATGTAAAATATACTTGAAGATACTTTGTTTTAGCTGAGGATATAGTTATAATATTTATATTCTAATATCTATAATTTTCAAGAAAAAGAGTTTTTAAAAAATGGTATGAGTAAATTTAAAGGAATTGTTGACAGTAAAGGATAAAGGGAAAGGTGTATAGGAAAGGTTCAGAATATAGGATAAGAGGAAAAGATTTAAAATTAAAATTATAGAAAGGTTCAGGGTAAGGATAAGGGGAAAGTTTTAAGATTAAAGGTATAGAAAGGTTCAGGGTAAAGAATAAGGGGAGAGGTTTAAGATTTAAGGGTATAGAAGGTTCAGGATAAAGAATAAGGGGAAAGATTAAAGATTTAAAGGGTATAAAAAGGTTCAGGATAAAGAATAAAAAGAAAAGGTTTAAGATTAAAGGGTAAAGAAAGGTTCAGGATAGAGAATAAGGGGAAAGGTTTAAGATGAAAGGGTATAGAAAGGTTCAGGATAAAGAATAAGAGGAAAGGTTTAAGATTAAAGGGTATAGAAAGGTTCAGGATAAAGAATAAGAGGAAAGGTTTAACCCTATTCCCGCTGGGGGGGGTTGACCCCCCCCGGTAGTTTTTTTTACATAACTCAAAAAGTATTGGTCTGAGGCTGTTGAAATTTTCTGACTTTTCTTACATACCCATAGCCCTCCCTTTAGGCCTAAAACAGGGCTTTAATACTAACTGCCTGAGTCCTCAGGCACACTGCCTGAATGACTGCTTTTTCCTGTAACAAACTAAATCTTTGTTTTGACCCACTTTCACTTGTCAGATTTTGATAAAATTTAGCTTTTTGGAAAGCCTTTGACAAAAGGAAACAAATTGCACAAGTTTTGCGAAAAAAAATTGCAAATTTTTTGCAAACAACCTGCTAAAGGAAATTTGCACATTTTTAGTTTTTCTTGATTAAAAATCATGTTATTTAAAATTTTGCAAAAATTTTTGCATATTTGAATTGGCATGGTCAAGGGCTTTTCAAAAATGTATAATTTTTCATTTTTTTGACAAATTTTTTTTTGCACACATTTTTACTATATAACTGGATTTTGCGATAAAAAATTCAACTTTTGCAAATTTGCAAATTTTTTTGCAGATTCTAAAAGTAGAGCACAAGAGCTTTCTAATGATGTATCATTTGTCATATTTGGACATCAAACATGGGATTTAGAGGGGGGGTCAAATTGCCCCCCCCCCAGCGTATTCTGGTTTTCAAGTACCCCAGCAGAGATAGGGTTAAGATTAAAAGGTATGAAAAGGTTCAGGGTAAAAGTTTAGGGATAAGGTCTTGAGTACAGAGTAAAAAAAACTCTAATTATATCCTCAGCTAAAACAGAGTATCCTGAAGTACATACTACATCTAAATATTGGTATGTTTATCAAAATTGTCAAGGTAAGTTTCTGTGTAAATAGTTGAATAATAAATGAATAAATCCTTACTTTGCCAATATGCAATTAGCGGGAAAATTCGCCCTAGGAAAAAGTGCTGACATATCGCAAAATGTTAATCTTGATGAGCTCTTTCAAAATCTCAAAAAAATTTACATGGGAGTTTTTATCTCTTAGAGGTCCTTCAAGCACACTGTGTGCTGTACAATAGTACAATTACACTGTACAGAAGTTGTAATATCAGCTGACTCCATAATCCAATAGAATAGTGCTGTTTTTTCCTGTACTTAAACAAAGACAAAACTGTTGTATGTGGGACAAGTTTAGCAACTGAGCTCAATATCTTCTGGTGAAACTTTTAATGAAGAAGTTAAATGCCTTAAATCCTTGGTACAAATGAAGATAATTGACCCATGAAAGAAATGAAAAAACCGTTGAGGGACAATTAAAAAAAAACTATTGAAATATGTCTGTATAATTTTTTTTTAAATAAGATTAAATTTAAGATTAATTAAACTTTAAAGGCTGATTAGAGGTCGTCTTCAAACTTACATTATTTCCTCAGGTTTTTGCCCTCCACCACAAGAACACTTCATGTTCCCATATTTATACAAATTCGATCCTTAACATGCGAATAAAAGTGAAATTTGGCTTTTACATAATTTTTAGATTGTTTTAACTTAAAGAGTTTACCAGATTTCTTCTTGGAAATTTTGTCGTTGCTATAATCTCGACTCTTAGGGTCTCCTTCATACTCATCATCTTTTTCTTCTTCTGTTTCAGAAGTTTCAGTAGTAGTACCTTCAGTTGTATCTACAGTAGTACTACTCTCTGTTTCAGTAGTATCATCTTCATTAATATCTTTTGTAGTATCTTCAGAAGATCCTTCAGTAGTGTCATCAGCCGAAGTATCTCCAATAGAACTTCCTTCAGTCGTATCTGTGATCTCAGATGCTTGAAGTGTTGTGCCAGGTAATAGAGAACAAACTTAAAGGGAGTGTTCGCGAAAAATTATCAATGGTGGTCACTACTAATCTTACTTCTAGTGTTGTGTCTATAAGGAGAAAATTGTGAAACACGACTCATACTGAAAAACTTTGCGTTCATACAAATTCAGAAAGTTGCAACTCGGATTGTAAAAAATTCATTTTTTTCCAAACAAATCATTCAGAAATTACATAATCGTAATTTTTTGGCACATTCGTATAAAGATGATATTTCACAATACTTTTGTTTGTTTTATATAAAATATACTTAAAACGTCGATTAGTTTTACCCCAGGTGTTTCTGCTCTTGATGCTCTGAATGATTCAACGTGTGGACGCTACGTTCTTCGGTAAGAGTAATTTTTAACAATTTTTTCCTTTAAGACGCAACAGATAGAGTGAGATTATAAGCGTTTACTTTTCATAATTTTTCGCTGTCTGTAAGTCTATTCCCTCTTTAATTTTTTTTGCAAATACTCCCTTTAATAACTATTATTGTACATGCAGAATTGTAAATAAATTTAGAATAATGTGCAAAAGTGACAAAAAATTCAATTTTTAAGGACCACTTGACTCATTATTTGATAGCCATCTTGAAACAAAAATTGGCGCAAAACTGGCAAAATTACCCTGAAAAACTTTGTCTGATCAAGTATGGATTAATGAATTAAATATAAATTTTTCTTATTTTTTCAATTTTGATTTCTTTACAAAAATGACTTGCACATTTTTACTGCAGGAAAAAAATAATAATTTTCTGAATTAAACAATTTAAGCTTAAAAAAACAGTCATCTTGACCAAATGTAAAATGTTCAAAAAAATGAACTGACCAAATGTAAAATGTTCAAACAAATGAACTGACCAAATGTAAAATGTCCAAACCAATGCAATGACCAAATGTAAAATGTCCAAACCAATGCAATGACAAAATATAAAATGTCAAAACGAATGAACTGACCAAATGTAAAATGTCAAATCGAATGAACTGACCAAATGTAAAAAGGTCCAAACGAATGAACTGACCAAATGTAAAAAGGTCCAAACGAATGAACTGACCAAATGTAAAATGTCCAAACGAATGAACTGACCAAATGAAAAATATCCAAACGAATGAACTGACCAAAAGTAAAATGTCCAGAAGAGTGAACTGACCAAATGTAAAATGTCAAAAAGGATGAACTGACCAAATGTAAAATGTTCAAACGAATGAATTGACCAAATGTAACATAGACAAAGTTTAAATAGTTGATCAAACTTTGATTGGATAATTCATTTAGTTTTGTATCTTCTAATGTCATAATTTCAAGTTGTTAGGTCAAACAGTCAAAATTTAATATTCAAAGGTTTACACAATCAGAGCTGGGAACTTTAGAATGGTGGACATCAAGATCAATGCTTGATCCTCTCTTTTTCTTAATCTCTAGACTGACCTAATCTTGTATAAAGTGTATAAAATTCAACCAATCAGACTCGCGTATCAGAAGCCGTGAAATTTGAAATTTTGCGTGCAATTTAAGATTAGTGTAAAGAAACGGGAGGGACTCTCTAATTATGAACAACCGATTTTTGATTTGTCTTTGTACTATATCCATAAAGAGTGGATTAAACAAGAAATTAAAAGTGTCCCTATTGAATATTCGGATTAAGCAGTCGGGATTAAAGGTATCCCATTCTAAAGTTCCCAGCTCAGGTTTCACAATGGGTATGCAAGTAAAGCGCAATCGTCAACTTTACCTGTAAGCAGTAAAATAATTCCTATTTTCTTCATCATATTCATTTTATCTGAATGAATATATTAAGAACCAAAAACAGAAGAAGTTCTTGTTGAGATTTCAGATCACAGTTGCACTTTAAATGTAAATAAACCCTAACCCTGCGCTTATATCTCATTTTACTTACTTTTTTGTTCTGTCAAGTCTGTAAAATAAGTTAGAGAATTTTCAAGGTTTCAAAAACACGCCATGCTGTTGATATCAAAATGTTTGTAAATAAAAATAATTGATCACTCATTCACTTGAAATTTCACCAACAGCTAGTTAATGAAGTGTAATGTCAGTATATCTGTCTACACTAAAAATAGTTTAGGATGCATATTATTCAAACAATAAACGAAGTGTCAGATTTCAAGCATTAAATATCAATAAATAGGCATAATAAAAGAAAACCAGAAAGTAAAAGGCTTTTATCAAACCGAAGCTACTTAATAAGTTTATGTTCCAATTTAAATCACATAACAGATACAATATAGGGGTGGCCTTAGTTTTAGTGACTGATTTTTTAAACCTTACAAAGGCTTCGGGGTCTGAATCTATCTATAGCCTGGGGGGGTGGGCGTTCCACGCCACTTTTTATAAAATTCCTTTTAGTAAAGGTATAGGGTTGCTATGCATATTTAAAGCCAAATTCCTAAGGCCAGTTTAGGCGCTAGGGAGGTTTGAATGTTACAAAAAAAAAGGTCAGAAAAATGTAAAACATAGTTTTTATTTTTGACACATATTAAGATGTGATGCACAATTTCCCTCCATTTTCTAAGGCCTTTTCAAATATGTAGTTTTTAGATCTGAAGCTATAAAAAAAAAAAAAAGTTGGGGGGTATTTTTTACATGGACCGGCCTTTTAAACGTCGATCCTGTACCTTAAGCTAAGGGTTTCCAATCGGAATTCCGTTGCGCGTAATTGTGCGAAATTATAAACAATTTTGCTTCCGCTTGCGCCATTTCATTGAACGGAATTGCGCTATGATTGCAAACTAGGAATCAATTAAATATTGGCGAATTGTGCGGAATTGTGTGCAAAGGAATTGCTTTTTCATCTAAAAATCAATAATTTTGAACTGTGCCTTACATTTAGATATCCGAAATTTTCAAGTTTCTTGTGGTTAAGATACTATATTAATAATTTAATATGATGCATTTTTCACTCGTTCACATTGGATGAACATTAAAATTGAAAACTTTTTTGGTAAAATTGTAAGGTTTGTTTAATCAAAATTAGATATTTTGCTACAGTGAGAACCAGAACACTATGGTGAAGGAAGACTATTACAGTGCATGTCTAAATGTCTAAAAGTCGTCGTTCTATGCCATATTTTTCTGGTATTTATGCTGTATATGAATATTATAAAAAAATTGCTTTAAATTCAATTTTCTTAGCATTTTGAACTATTTAAAAATCCTCTCTTGCACCCTAGCCTTAAAAGGAAAAATTATGAAATTTGATAAAAATTGCCCAGCTGCAATTATAGGTTTATGAAAAAACGACAATTGTTAAAATAATCCTTTGTTTTTGTAAAAAAAACGATTATTTTATTGAATGGTTTAGCTATCATTTTTATTTATTTCTCTAAACGATCCAAATCGTTTGTCTATATTTATTTCCTGAACGACGCCATCCTTCACAAGAACTATCCCCATCTCTAAACCTAAACTAAAACCTCAAAGCGTGAAGGCAGGTGGCTATCATTTTTTATTGTTATTTGATAAATAGAATTTATCTTCGTTTCTGAACAAACATTATAATAAATGTATATATATACATTTATAAATATTTATATTATATTTGTCTATTCTTTGTTTAGCTTATGCTTCCATGCAGAATACAAGAAAAGACAAGAGAATAATTAATATATGTCATGTTCAACAAATACCTAAATACCTCAATGGTAGAAGAAAACTGTAATATTTTGTGTGGAATATCAAAGTACCGAAACACCCAGGAGTGACAAGGGTTGAATGCGTTTGATTTTTAAATTTTAATTTAATCGCAATCTTTAAATTTACAGAGTTGCATTTTATGATGTTAATTTTATTTCCTTTGTTATATCCATAGTGCAGAAGGTTTGGATATATTATTCTTCATGAGTATGCTTAATTTTTCCGCACAAACTAGATCCAATATTGATTCAGGAACCCTTTTTAAAAAATATGAAGAAAATTGGCCATACCATAAAATTGGTCGTTTGTAATTTAAAAATCGTAAATTGGTATTAAATTCTCAGAAATATTTCAATATCACTGTGATCTTTTCCAGAGCAGAAAACTTTAGAATGATGGGTGTCAAGATTAATGCTTGATCCTCTATTTTTCTTAATATCAAGAATAACTTAATCTTGTACTTGTATCCTGAAAAGTGTATAAAATTCAACCAATCAGAGTCGCGTATAAGAAGCCAATAAATTTGAAATTTTAAGATTTATGATTTAAGATTTATGTACAGACACGGGAGGGACTCTCTTATTTAAAAAACCGGTTTTTGATTTTTCTCTACTTTATCCAAGAAAGAATGGTTTAAGAAGAAAATCAAAAGTGTGTCCATTGGATACTCAGATTAAGTAGTAATCGGGATTAAGGATATCTCATTCTAAAGTTTTCAGTTCTGGCTACATTTGTTGCGGAAACCCGCTGGGTAGACTCTACACTCGGTAGCCTGACTGGACAGTACGACTGTACGTTTTGGACCGGCACAGATCATGTAACTTTTAGACTTGGGTGCCATGCGCTTTTCTTTAAATTGAAATGAGAAACTAAGCATTGATTTTAACTAAATAAATGAAACTCAAGGACTGTTTTTTATTGACTTTTTCTGATTTCGTATTGGAAATCCAATATTATTGATTTTTGGGGACCAATTATACAATTTAGTATTAGACAATAAGCATTTTTTTATTAAAGGACCTTTCGTATTATTTACAATAGTACGTACACATATGCTATAGACATTGTTTTTAAATAAATCCCAGCCCATTATGCCTTTTACGTTTCAATAATAAGAAATGGATCTTTTATGACAAACAATAATCTTTATGATTTCTTTCTTTCTAAATAAAAAACAAAAACAAAAATAATTTGTTCTTAAAAATATTTCCTGTTTTCCAACTCGGTCCACGTAAATGTCAATGAAAAGTATTTTCACAATGCAACTTTTGAAAATTTTATTTTTTATTACTCTCCTTCATGTCTTTTTCTTTTCTTTGTATTCTCTGTATTGAATAAAAATATAGATCTCGTTCAGAATTCTTTATCAATAGTAATAAATAATATTGAATTATAACCATGAAGTAAGACACATTTCCCGATACTATAAGATATTGTTTTCAGATTTTTTAATAATTTTAGATTTAGGAAATATATAAATTTTACAAAAATTAAAAATAGAAGCAATTTTTAAATCTAAATTTTTAAAAGTTTCATTGTATGATTTGTTGGCATGGCTTGATGAATGTTTTAAGAATTCAACAAGTTTAGTAAAATATGCTTAAATTTCTCTGACAAGCTGTAGTTGTTTCTTTTTGATATTTTAATCAAAAAGGAAGTTTAACAAAGTTAGAACCTCAAAATTAGGTTTTAGTATTTAAGAAAAAAAGGTGTATTCAATTATTTGATTTAATGATACTAAAACAAGTATGGAATTTGGAGTGGCTTATTAAACTGTTGAAAGATATGTGATGAACAAAAAACACTGCAATGATGATTATGTCACATGTAGGGCCCGTAAACGTGACTTTCCATGAACATTTGTCCAATTTATTTTGTTCTTGTTGTTTTGTTACTTGGACATTTCTTTCTATTAAACGTATAGATTAACTTTCATACAATAAACAATTTTTAAGCTTGAAAGAAATATGTTATCTGTCACATTATTTTTCATATAAAGGATTCAAGACTATCGTTGCATAAAGCAAGCAAGTCCCTCACTGTAAATCTGGAATTAAAATTAAAATTACAATAAGATTGCTTAAATATTGTCTTACTTTACTGCACAATTCTGTAGGACAATAACATTTTAATTTATGGGTTACAATTCAGCCCTCTGTCTACGAAACTATGTTTTTGCTTTTATCGTCAAATATATGACAATATAAAAGATGTGATACTCAAGGAACTATTAAAATAATGTGCTGTTACTTAGACCATTGAGACGTCATTTGTTTCAGAAACACCAAACTGTCGCATTCTTTAGTAATAGTAAATAGTATTTTATACTAGGCTTCTAGGGTTTGTTTCACTCTAAGATATAAAAAGTGAGTTCTTATATTTCGTACATTTTCTTTCACGGATTTCCTGATTTCATTGGTACATTTTAAACATTGTTGAATCATTTGAATTAATTTTACTTTTTAATCTCACTAGATTTTACATCTCTCATAGAAGATTGTTGAGAGAAAAATTGGTCAAGATTTCAAGTCAAAGTTGGGTAGCCAATTTCTTATTTCTCAATGAAATACAAAGTCACTAAATTTTGCTATTACTATTAGAAAAGAGAAAATAGTTTTATCAACTTTAATAGAAAAAAACTTTTCTCAATGAAACTCAATATAACGCTGAAAAGGTGTTAATGGACAAAAAAAGTTTTAAGAGCGTTCTGTTTGTCTTTCACAGAGGCCTAAATTTGTTAAGGAAAATTTATCTGAAAAGTTTTGAAATCAGTTCGTAATACAAAATACTTATATATACATTTTGTAATAAAAGAAAGAAATCAATATTTTTTCTGTTTCCGTGTATCTATAAGATGATATAATTTTTCAACTATATATATTCATATGCTCGATCTCAGTAAGAAAATGATTAAGAAAATAAATTTTAAAAATACTGTTAATGATAATATTTTCTTATAAAACTATTTTTTAATATAGCTTGATTAAATCATTCAAATTCTTTTTGTTGAAGGAAAAAAAATAAAAGCTTAAAAATTTGCTGCTGTGTTAAGGAGAATTTTGTGTAGCCAATTCCAAATAATTTCTCATGACTAAAAGTTAGAGAATTTCTGAAAATTCCATCCTTTTTTTTACCTGGAAAAGGGAAAAAATCTAAATTACAATGGTTCGAATTATAAAAAAAACTGCGTTGGCAACATTTATATTAAAGTTTTCAGAAAAATTAATTATTGCATCAACCTAAATTCCACAACTTTACCATCAAGGTTAAATATTAAAAATATGAAAAAGCAAAAAAATATGCAACCTAACGCTAAAATATTGAAAGTTATGATTTATTTGACAACATTTCAGGTTGAAACTTCTTCAAAGTCAAAATATAAAATAAAAATGGCAGTATTTGATATACAGCTAGGTCTGTCTTTAAAAAAACAGAAGACACAGTTTTAAATGACACTTAACTTGCATAATTTTGTCTCATTCACAAAAGTATATAATATGTATGCAGTTGATAAACTTACTAGACTTCAAACTTTTTCTTTTGTAAATGTTTGTCTTTATTTCTTTTGTATTGCTTCCTGACCTTGGACAAAACACATCTAAATAAATAAACACCCAAACACACAAGCGCTAATTTCTTTGTCATTTTATATATTCCTTATAAGATCACACTTTTTTACTAAAAATTTACCAAAGTAAGTTCAAAGAATTTGTTGTTAAAGGTAACAAGAGGTATCAACTTGTGAAGTATCGTTATTATGATAAACGTTTGATTTCTGCAATGGGAACTTATAATTGATCCCTTAATTAAATTTATCTCTGCATGGTATGACCACCACTGGATATTTAAGAGGAATTATATATAGATTAAGCATAATCCCGAGATATAAGTCGCAAAAGTTTTAATTACAGAGCACATTTTCTGAAATATATCAGTCCATCATGGTTACCTACATTTTACGAAAATTAAGAAAATATTATTTTTTTCTGATTTTTAATTTATTAAAAAAATTATTTTTATTAATGTTAACCTCTCTAAAATCAAACAGAACCAATTTTTTCAAACTTTGTAATATTCAGATTAATCTCTCTACAATCAAACAGAACCAATTTATTCAAACTTTGTATTAAGATTAATCTCTCTACAATCAAACAGAACCAATTTATTCAAACTTTGAATCTATATTTTCTATTCTCCTTAAAATATTAAAAATTAAAATTAATCTAAACTTTCATTCATAATTCTAAATACCAATTATCATTTACAAAGTTTAAGTATTTTTAATGATAGGGTTTTAAAATGTTCAAAACAGGTTTTTAGAAATAAATCAGTTATACATTGTCTGACCGACATTACACAATATACAAAGATTATGTAGATCATTTCAGGTTCATCTGGTAAATACTGTCTGTATAACTATCTGCAGCATAATTTACCAAATAACAATGTTAATGCAAAGTCCAATTTATAAAATGGGCAATTCTGGATAAATGTGATTTCTCCACCAGATTTCAAGATCAGAACATTTCAGAAGATAAAGATTAACCATTTTCTTGTCGAAATTTTATTACTAGCTATTTTTTACATTAAGCTAAGAACATACCAGATCCTTTAACAAGTTACCCAATCAAAATTGGAGGAAAATCGGTCAAAGGGGTTTTGAGTTATAGACTTATGGTCGGACATACAAATACACAGAGATTACTACTTTGATAAATATAGATATAAATAAAATATCCAAAATTTAATTTACTAAGGTTTGTAATAGAATAGTAAAGCAATTTGTTTTATATTTACCTTATTATATTGTCCTAAATTCAAGGTCTTTTAAAAATGATTTCTATCGGGCTTGTTTGCAATCAAAAGTTAAATAAGGTCGTCTTCATTGTATTGATATAATCGCCGATTACTGAATGTCCAGCTATATGCAATTGTGTTCTTGACTTAATTTTATTAAGCTTTATTAAAAATTTGTTTTTCTTTTGCAATGCGGTGCAGGGTCAATTTAAGACTCTGAATCTTAATCTGGTTTCATGGCTTAATCGACACACACTGTATACGAAAAATTGGAATGTTTCAAGTTTCTATTCTCATAAGCTTCTTAACTTCAAGCTGAAAAAGGTCAGAAAGGCTGTGGCGCACACTTGTGTGCCGATTCCATTAGCGACTGATCAGGGTTCAGTCATGTGTTTGTTGTCTATTCTGAATCAACAGAAATAGTATGGCGGTAACATCTATCTTTCTATCTATTTTATCATCCAATTAGAGATGAATCCATAAAAACGCGCTAAACATCCTATGGAAATATTTACTTCTACTGAAACTGAAGTGGGCGTTCTGCAATAAATTAAATGTAGAAAATGTTAACCCCTGGGAAGTGGGGGGTCTGACATTTTAATTTATTTTTAAATCAGAGTTTGAGTTCGTTCCTAAAAGTGAATTGATTAGTTTAAATTCTTCTAGAAAAGTTTATGCAAGAACTGCAACAAATTAATAATTAATAATTTCTCTTCAATTTCTTGATTAAAATTGTGTTTGATTTTCCTTACAGAGATTTGTTGAATAAACAAACTAGATTAATGTTTGGTAAACAAGGAATATAAAAAGAAAGTTTCTTTCTTATATCTTTTAACTTGTACCTTATTCAGACGAAAAAACTGAAATTTTACATAGCCAAATGTTTTTTTAACAATTTATTATTTATAAATGTTTTTATAAATTTAGGTAAAAGTAATACAGAACATTACAATATATTAATGTTTTTCTTTTCAAAATTTCTCTATTTAAATGAATTTTTTCCCTGCAAAAAAATGAAATAGGGTATAGGCTTACGTCGAAAAATTATTGATTGTGATCGCTACTTACAAAATCAGAGAGTTGCAATATTCGACTTGGATCGTAAAAAATCAATTTAATTCCAAACAAATCATTCTGATATTACAACCTATAAAAACATTATAAAGCTGATATTTCATAATATTTTTGACGCATTAGTATATAAAGCTAATATTTCATAATATTTTTGACGCATTAGTATATAAAGCTGATATTTCATAATATTTTTGACGCATTAGTATATAAAGCTGATATTTCATAATATTTTTGACGCATTAGTATATAAAGCTGATATTTCATAATATTTTTGTTTTTTCAATGAATATTTCGCTTCAACTTGTTTCCCGGCTGGTGCTGGATTTTCTAATATTCCTGGAAAATAAGAAAATGTCATCTTCATTATCAAAATCCTGGAAACAGGAATGAATGTTTTCAAAAGTAAATCTCGAATCATAATAAATCATAATAAAACTTCCTATATCCTTAACTGTATGCGCTTAAAATAAATATTTATTTTTAAATAAATTGAGTCTTTGCCTCAAACTATGATTTTCTAATTCGTATATCATTGCAATCCTATGTCGTAAACCTTAGATATTTAAAATTATGAATTCTGATATATCAAGAAATCTAAGCTTGAAATATCACAGATTTACAACATCAGTTTGCAAAGAAATAGGGATTGGAAAATTTAAGTTTGTGACAAAAACTCATTTTCTTTCTATCTTTTATGATTGTTTGGTTTCGTTGGTTCTTTTTTGTATATTTTTGTATATTTGACATCTACAAAACTTCCTCTTTCAAATTAAGAAAATAGAATTGTTTCCTGACATTGATGATGGTTTCATTTTATTTTAAAGACAAATTTAGAACAATAAGCATGAGACAGTTTTGTTCGTTATCATTCAAATGTCAATTCTAGATTTTTAATTAAATGAATGAAATAAAGGTTTTATTTCTATTTTGAAACTTTATCAAATTTTGTGACTTACTTCGCTCACTTTTTTTTCTTTCTTATTTATCTTTTTTTGTGAAATTGGCAATCTATCATTCTTTGAATAATTTTGACTTTCAAAACTGAATAAGTCCTCTCTATCCAATATGTGTCCCCATTGTACTAATAAGTCCTGCTTGTCCTATCAATGTCCTTTTTTTCTGTCGATGTCCCAGATGTGTCATATTTCAGTTCTATCTGTTTCGATCCTATCCGTAACCTATTTGTGTGTTCTAGCTGTGTTCCTTCTGTGTCTTATGTGTCCAATATATGTCTTTTATGCGTTCCATATATCCTATCTGTGTTTTATCTGTGTCCTATTTGTTTTCTGTCTGTGTTCTATCTGTGTTCTCACTGTGTCCATTATGTGTCTTATATGCGTTTCATATATCCTAAATGTGTTTTATCTGTGTCCAATATGTGTTCTGTCTTTGTTCTATCTGTGTCCTATAGGTGTGTTATATATCTCAGTGTCCTATCTGTGTTTATCCTTGTTTTCATCTATCTACATAATCTGTGACTATTGTATAGCGTTGCTTAATATATTCTGAATTATACTGTAATAGAAATTTTTTTGGGATTAGACTATCCTATCTAGCTAGATTATACAACTCTATTCACAAGAAATATAACATTTAAGACTAGACTATCCTTGTAAAACTAGATTTATACAAGTAGGAACTCTATTCAATCCTAACACAAGGAATACATTTAGGATTAGACTATCCTTGTAAAACTAGATTCATACAACTCTATTCGATCCTAACACAAGGAATACAACATTTAGGATTAGACTATCCTTGTAAAACTAGATTTATACAAGTAGGAACTCTATTCAATCCTATCACAAGGAATACAAGATTTAGGATTAGACTATCCTTGTAAAACTAGATTCATACAACTCTATTCGATCCTAACACAAGGAAACAAGGAATACCACATTTAGGATTAGACTATCCATGTAAATATAGATTCATAGAAATCTATTCAATCCTAAGACAAGGAATATAACATTAGGATTAGACTATCCTTGTAAAACTAGATTTGTACAAGTAGGAACTCTATTCAATCCTAACACAAGGAATACAACATTTAGGATTAGACTATCCTTGTAAAACTAGATTTATACAAGTAGGAACTTTATTCAATCTTAACACAAGGAATACAACATTCAGGATTAGACTATCCTTGTAAAACTAGATTTATACAAGTAGGAACTCTATTTAATCCTAACACAAGGAATATAACATTTAGGATTAGACTATCCTTGTAAAACTAGAGTTATACAAGTAGGAACTCTATTCAATCCTAAAAAAAGGAATATAACATTTAGGATTAGACTATCCTGGTAAAAATAGATTTATACAACTTTATTCAATCCTAACACAAGGAACATAACATTTAGGATTAGACTATCCTTGTAAAACTAGATTTATACAAGTAGGAACTCTATTCAATCCTAACACAAGGAATACAACATTTAGGATTAGACTATCCTGGTAAAACTAGATTTATACAACTCTATTCAATCTTAACACAAGGAATACAACATTTAGGATTAGACTATCCTTGTAAAACTAGATTTATACAAGTAGGAACTCTATTTAATCCTAACACAAGGAATATAACATTTAGGATTAGACTATCCATGTAAAACTAGATTCATACAACTCTATTCAATCTTAACACAAGGAATACAACATTTAGGATTAGACTATCCTTGTAAAACTAGATTTACACAAGTAGGAACTCTATTCATTTCAATCCTAACACATGGAATACAAGATTTAGGATTAGATTATCCTTGCAAAACTAGATTTGCCTATAATCCTTATATTTTGCAGCCCAATGTTGCAGACTATAGATATTTCAAACTGTGATATCTGTCCAATTTATCATTTATTTCAAAATCTTCAGTAAAATTCGTTGGTTTTGAAAAATTAACGATAATTTTCAAAAAGTCAATTCAAACTATGTTAAATCAATGATTTCTTTTTTTCCTTAGTTAGTTGGTTTAATTGTTTTTAAAAAAAACGCTTATTTATTTTACTGAATGATCCAAGTCAGTCGTCCATTGTTTGCTTTTATCTGAACGTCACGGACACCATCACTTACGAAAAGTTTAGTTGTTAGTTCACGAAAACAATCTCTTTATTAGGTTATTATTGTTTAAATCAAACTTTGAATAAAATGAAAAATTGAAGCATTATATAAAAATCTTTTACTCCATTTAAATTCCTTTCAAACCTTACTTTGCAGCTTTATTGCAACTTCTCTATTCATGCTTCGCACCACTTACCTCCATACAACTTCTATAGCTCTCAGTCGTATTAAAGGGACTGTGAACGTAATTTAAAGTGACTCTCTCTAGAGGATTGTCCCATTTCTAGACGATTGTCCCATTAAACTTGTGTCTAATTAAAAATGAATAAGATAATAACACTTTTATTTCTGTAAGTTTATAATTTTTCTGTCGTTTTCTCTAAAAATAACTATTTGAAATATTCAGAGATGCGCGCTCGTATTTTTAGAACAACGGACTTTTCCTGAGAGAGGAAATATCGTTTTTGTTGTTGAGATATAGGTTTAAATGGTTTATACTATTTTAAACCTGACATCATCATGTAAACCAAGCTAGAAACAAACGCGTAAGAATTAAAGAATGTTTATATCTAGGGCTACAAAAATGTAGAAGTAAGTTGGTGATTAGAACCATAGACCAACGCGTTGCGACACTTTAAAGTCGAGGCTGCTTGGAAAGGAATTGAGTCTTTTCCAAAAACTCTGATTTTCTAATCACTATATNTTATAATTATTTATAATTAAATCATATAAATTGAACTATGATAAATTATCAATTAAATTGATCACTTATAGAAACAAATCTTATTTTATATATTTAACAATTTATCATAATTATTTTCAACAATATACATATAATAAAATTTGAGATTTCTGCTCTCTCCAAACCCTTTCTCAGGGTTAGGTTTAGGTCTCAACCTTCTGCAGGGGTAGGTTTAGTCCCAAATCTTCTCCAGGTCTACTCCAGCATCAACTAAAACCTTTTTGAGTTCTTCCTTTTCTCTCTCCATATCCGCTTCAATTTCCTCTTCTGTTAATCCTTTAAGTTCCTTTTCAATTCTGTTTAAGTCTTCCATCTCAACATCAACCATAGCAATAATATCCTCCACGCTAGTTCCACATCTTTCATAATATACAATAATATTCCATCTCAACATCAACCATAGCAATAATATCCTCCACGCTAGTTCCACATCTTTCATAATATTCCTTGCACATTTTCTGTCCCTGCTTGATTCCAACTTGGGCCGCCAGGGTCAGCTGAACCCCTCCAGATTTAACATCAATTTCCTTGTTGAAGGTTTCACTGATAATAATCTCGTTATCAGTCATACTTTTCTTATTAGTTATGTATTTGGCTGACAGCTCACACACTAACTTTTTGCTGCAATCGTCCTGATCCTTGCTGGTCATTTCGGCAGTCCATTTATCAAGATCAAAAACTTCAGTTTCTCTCTTTATTCTAAGGACTTGTTCATGAGTGAACTCTGCAACAATACTACGCTTCCCTCTGTGATGGTGATATCTATCAGAGCTGTAGTAGTACTAAACATATAAATATTATATATTCTACAATCTACGGTCTATACTTTACTCATTACACTCTACAATCTACAGATACACTCTACACTCTACACTCTACACTCTACACTCTATACTCTACACTCTACACTCTACACACTAAACTCTACAATCTACACTCTACAGTCCTGAAAACTATTTAATCTAAAGTTTACCGGTTGTGGTCTGGTATAATAATTGTTTGATCTTGAATGATGATGGTCGTAGTGATGACTGGGTTGATAACTGTGGTATGTCCCATGGTGACCGTGACTCCTGGATCTGACCAATGATGCACCATATCGTCTTCCGCCGAATAAAGAAAGAATACCACTGGCCAAACCAACAGCAATAGGACCAAAAAATATCGCTTCAGCCGCTGACAAGCATGTCAAAATAAACAAACTAGAAAAAAGAACATTTTAAATAGATTTTCTAGAATTGCATAATAGATAAAAAGACCTCAAAATCGGTGAACCTATAGCAAACCCTATAAACAGTCCCTTGTAAAGTAAAAAAAATGGACAATGATAGCTATTTATTCGTATACAATTATCCGTAAAAGAATAGAGATAGTTTGAAATCTGCGAATCATGATAAAGAAAATTCGCCAAATTACAACATTTTCAAAACCATGTCTCTCTGATAAAACTTAATAAGTGTGTTCTCGTCAAGGTAAGGATACCTATAGTTAAACCAGTAAAAATAAAATAGTTTCAAGACCTTATTAAATAGATTATATTTGATGATTTTTTACATTTATACAATAAGTTACTATAAGAAATGTTAACCAGACGAAATGTAGCCTATACGAAATATTACCCAGATGAAATGTAACCTATGCGAAATGTTATCTAGACGAAATGTAAATATACGAAATGTTACCCAGACGAAATGTAACCTATACGAAATGTAACCTATTCAAAATATTACACAGATGAAATGTAACCTATACGAAATATTATCTAGATGAAATGTAACATTACAAAATGTTACCCAGACGAAATGTAACCTATACAAAATGTAACATATACGAAATGTTATTAAAACGAAATGCAACCTGTACGAAATATTACCCAGACGAAATGTAACCTATTTGAAATGTTATCTAGACGAAATGTGACTATACAAAATGTTACCCATACGAAAGGTAACCTATACGAAATGCTACCCAGACGAAATTTAACCTATATGAAATGTTACCCAGAAGAAATGTAACCTATACAAAATGTAACCTATACAAAATATTACCCAGACGAAATGTAACCTATATGAAATGTGACCTGTATGAAATTTTACCCAGACGAAAGGTAACCTATACGAAATGTTACCCAGACGAAATGTAACCTATATAAAATGTTACCCAGAAGAAATGTAACCTATACAAAATGTAACCTATACAAAATATTACCCAGATGAAATGTAACCTATATGAAATGCGACCTGTATGGAATGTTACCCAGACGGAAGGTAACATGTACGAAAGGTAACCTGTACGAAAGTTACCAAGACGAAATGTGACCTACAAAATACGAAAATAAACCTTAACGAAAGTTAATATAAAAAATGTACTTTACAAAATGTTACTGATCCAATGATAATAGATAAAAAAACACCCTGCTTAAGAGGAGCAATTACGATTACACAATGGTGCTCTTTAAACCTTTATCTTTAATATGGAAAATATCTTCGTAGCTTCAGAAGTGTTTTATTCTAATAATTTTATCCTTGTTTTTCTAAGCAGAAATCTGCAAATTATTAAAAAAGGCTAAATTGGAGAAAATTATTTAAAGAGAAAATGATGGAACTTTCCTGTGTAATTGATCAGACAAAACTACCATATAGTGAACCGAACTATACTAATCATTTAAACAAACAAAACTACCGTATAGTGAACCAGACTATACTAATCATTTAAACAAACAAAACTACCGTATAGTGAACTGAACTATACTAATCATTTAAACAAAAACAACTACCGTATAGTGAACTGAACTATACTAATCATTTAAACAAAAACAACTACCGTATAGTGAACCAAACTATACTAATCATTTAAACAAACAAAACTACCGTATAGTGAACTGAACAATACTAATCATTTAAACAAACAAAACTACCGTATAGTGAACCGAACTATACTAATCATTTAAACAAACAAAACTACCATATAGTGAACCGAACTATACTTATCATTTAAACAAACAAAACTACCGTATAGTGAACTGAACTATACTAATCATTTAAACAAAAACAACTACCGTATAGTGAACCGAACTATACTAATCATTTACACAAATAAAACTATCGTATAGTGAACCTAACTGTACTAATTATCTAAACAAACAAAACTACAGTATAGTGAACCGAACTGTTCTAATCATTTAAACAAACAAAACTACCATATAGTGAACCGAACTATACTTATCATTTAAACAAACAAAACTACCGTATAGTGAACTTTTAGCTACGCTTGGATAAATAAAGCCCGGTTTAAATAATTACATTTATTAACTGGTAAAAGTACAAATTTTAGTTTGAGTTATTAAAATTATATCAAGGTGACGTGACAGTATTTTAGTACGTCTTGCCGCATTCGAATATCCCGGCTTCAGACCTTTCATGTTGTATCGTCTTCCGCCACAGTACTCCCCCCAAGAAGGCAAGGCGGAACTAAACGGAGTCCTAATAAAACCAGAGGCAGATGAGAAACCCAGTCGGAGTCAGCAGCTCTGGCTGGGAGAGAAGACTTGAGGGATCTGTGAAACCGTTCAATCATGCCATTTGACTGTGGATGAAAACTTGTTGTCTGAGAGGTAGAAATGCCGAGGATTCGACAGACTCCGGCCCACACAGAGGACGTAAACTGAGCTCCTCTGTCTGAAGTTAATGTTGCTGGAACTCTGAATCTTGAAATCCAGGAGGAGATAAACGCTCTCACGCAGGCCTCCGTGGAAATGGAAGACAAAGGAACAGCTTCTGGCCAGCGTGTGGTTCTGTCAATCATGGTTAATAAATAAGAGTAACCCAGACTGGATGGTAGAGGACCAACTATGTCTATGTGAACGTGAGAAAACCATCTTGAGGGAACAGGAATCGCTGGTACAGAAGCTTTCACATGTTTCTGTATTTTGCTCCGTTGACACTGGAGGCAAGATCTGGCCCACACTCCTACATCTCGAGATAAACCAGGCCAGACGAAACGAGCGGAGACTAGCCTCCGTGAACCTCTGACCCCAGGATGAGAGATATTGTGAAGAGCAAGGAACACAGGCTTGCGGAGAACCTCTGGAACTAAAGGTCTAAGTTTCCCTGTAGAATTATCACAAATTAAAATTTCACTGGATTCCAGGGTAACATTCACTATTGAGAGTGAAGATAGTTTCTTCATGGCCTGTATTGATGAGCAGGACTTCTGTAGAGATAATATTTCGGAAAAATTAAAACCTGGAATTGAAAAATCTTGTCTGATTGATTGATTGCTGGACGGTGAAGAAGGTTGAAGATCTGACACGGCCGTCACCGCCAACACCGCCGACACCTCCGACACCGCCGACANAGATGATGTGGAGTTTTGGAGCAGGGGTGGAGAAATTGGAGAAGGTTTGGTAGGGGGCGGAGCTGACTTGGAATGGGGCGGAAGTGGAGACAACGGAGAGAAGGGGACTGGAGCTGGGCTAGGGCGCCAAAGAGCATCAGCTACCACGTTCTCCTGGCCAGGCACTTGCACAATAGAACTTGTAAATTCTGCAATGTAGGCCAGATGTCTCTGCTGTCTACTCGTCCAGGGCGGAGAACTCCTGAACAAGGCAGATGTTAAAGGTTTGTGATCAGCGTATAACGAGAATTCTCTATCTTCTAACATGAAGCGGAAATGTCTGATGGACAGACAGGCAGCCAGGAGCTCTCTGTCGAAGGTTGAGTATTTCTTCTCAGTTTCTGACAACTTCCTGGAGAAAAATGACAACGGAGCCCAGGCATCCTGAATCCTCTGTTGTATTACGGCGCCTACGTGAGAATCTGAGGCATCGACAGCAATGGAGATCGGTGCAGATGGACGAGGATGAGTCAGTTCAGGAACCTTGATGAGAAGATCCTTGGCACGGCGGAAGGCAACGTCGAGGTCTGGGGTCCAGGTGAGAGTCTTACCAGCCCCCTTCAGAGCGTTGGTCAAGGGAGCTAGTACTCCAGCAGCCCCCCGGAGAAATTTCCTGTAGAAGTTAAGCATGCCAAGAAATCTCTGCAGAGCAGGTTTGTCAGCTGGAACAGGGAACTCAGAAACTGCTGTTGTATGTTTGACCAGAGGAGAGCAACCTGTAGCAGATACTAGATGACCCAGGAACTCTATCTCAGGAACCGCAAACTCACATTTCGGCAGGCCGATAGTCAGTCCATGCTGTCAACATAGGAGGAGGACCTCACGGAGATGATCTATGTGTTGATCAAGGCTGCTGCTGAAGATCAGGATATCATCGACATAAGTGATACAATAGGGTAGATCGCCAAGGATAGAATCCATCATTCTCTGGAACATGCCGAAAGGTGTGATTATCGCTGTCTTACAAATGTCTTCTTCAGCCATGGGAACCTAGTAGTATCCCTTCTGCAAATCTAGCTTGGAGAATACTGTAGAACCGGCGATCCTTGATGAAAAATCTGCTATATTAGGTAACGGGTAACGATCAGGGATTGTAACCGTGTTCAGTCTACTGTAATCACCACAGGGACGCCAGCCTCCGTCCTTCTTCTTGACCATGTGGAGGGGGGAAGACCAAGGAGAGGTAGATCTACGTATAATACCCGCCTTCTCCATGGCGGAGAACTCTGCTTTGGCGGAAGCCAACTTCTCTGGATCCAATCGACGGGCTCTTGCAAAAACTGGAGGACCCGGCTGCGTGAGGAGATGATGTTTTACTCCATGACAAGGCTTAGAGGCTGTGAAACCGTCCGAAGAGGCTACGTCTGGAAATTCGGCGAGTAGGTCCTGGATGCACTTCGAAGTGGTGAGGAGATTTGCCTTGAACGGAGCTGACGTGGAATCTGGAACAGTTGGAAGGACGAAGGACGGGGAGGTTGGTGAATCGGAGCTGAAAACCCTCTGGTTTGCAACATCTAATAACAGGCTGAAATGCTTCAAAAAATCAGCGCCCAGGATGGGAATGGCTCCCGGAGCAAGCTGGAAGGGCCATTCAAACCTGTGGTCTCCAAATCGAAGAGGTATAATCCGAGAACCAGAGCATGTGAGCGAGGAACCATCTGCTGTAAGCAACCTGACTCCTGATGAGGTGGAAGCAGAGCGTGGATCAGGGAACACTGATACTGATGCACCAGAATCTATCAGGAATCTTCGTGAGCTGAGTGAATCTTGTAAATAAACCAAATGTGTTGAAGTAGACGGCCCGGCAGGAAGTGTACGAAGGTCCTCCTGCCGGTCAACTAGTTTTCCGACCAGGAACACGGAGCTCTGCATTTCTTCGCCCTTGACCCCCATGCATGATGGTAATAGCACATGGTAGGAGACTGGGAACGGCTATCCTGTCGGTTGCAGGCGTGAGGAGTAGCAGAGCGTCGAGAACGGTTAGGAACTGAAGATCTAACGGCGTTGACAGAGGGCTCGTCCTCCGGCGTGCTGGAAACTGAGTAAACCTGAGAAGAGGAGACTCTGCTTTTGTATATTTCATCTGCTTTGAGGGCGAAAGAGATTGGGTCGGAGAAATCGTCTCTGATCAAATGGGCACAAATATCAGCGGGCAATCTCTTGAGGAAGGCTCCCTTAAGGAAGAAACACGGTTCGTGACCAGCAGGAAGCAAGGCAAGCATGTTTGACACTAGCCTAGAGGGCTTCATATCCCCAGATAACGGAAGATTAGAAATCGCCTCATACCTCTGGTAGTCGTCGAGGGCGAATAACTTCAGCAACCGGTTCTTCAGAGCTTCATAGGGACCAGCAGCGGGAGGAGACTTGATAAGGTCGAGAACCTGGTTAGCGGTGTCTTGGTTGAAGGCGGAGACACAGTAGTAAAACTTCGTAGAGCTGGACTTCACTCCTTTGAGCATAAACTGGGCCTCGACTTGGATGAACCAGGCCTCCGCAGACTCTGGCCAAAAGGCCGGAACCTTCACTGATACTGTGTTTAATAAATCCAGCGAGCTGGGTTCAGCTTGAGCTTGGACATTATCACTGTCCTTAGGCATTTCACTTGACGAGCGTGTAGCTATAAAAAAGTCTATAATGGCACGGAACAACAGTCTATTTGCCTATAGTTTCGAACTCGGGGTCACCAAATTTAGCTACGCTCGGTTTAAACAACGCCTAGTTTAAATAACTACTTTATTACTCGTAAAATACAAATTTTAAGTTTAAAATATTGGATTGAATTTCAAGGGTGACGTGGCAGAAAATAAGTACATCTTGCCGCGTCAGAATATCCGGCTTCAGCCTCTTCTTGTTGAATTGTCTTCCGCCACAGTACTCCCCCCAAGAAGGCAAGGCGGAGTCACGGCGGAGCAAGGCCTTCTTTCCTGACTTGTTTGTGAGGGTTCCTTCTTGGTATAACTATAGGTTGGGTTAGGAACAAAACAGACTTCTTCTTGGAGGCGGATGACTTTGCGGCGGAAGAATGATCAGGAGGATCCTTTGATTGACGCAGAGGAGGACGTCCTCGAGGCGGAGGGGCTGCAGGAATCACTGGAGAATCTGAGAACACTGGTTTTAGACGATCCACGGAAACTGAATCTACCTTGTCACCAATCTGGAGGCGGAAGAACTTACTCCGCCGTTCGACAACCAGGTAAGGACCACAATATAGAGAAACGAGTGAAGGTTTGCTTGCATCTTCTCTAACGAACACAAACTTGGCGGTCCTGAGAGCCGCCGGAACTTCAACTGGAGGCGAATACTGAACGAAGTGGGGCGGAGGAGCTGAAAATCCAGCTATAACTTTCTCCACCTTGCTGATGAATTGTGCATTTGGAATCTCTGGAGCTTCCAAGAATTCACCAGGAACCGTCAGGGGAGAACCATGTCCGTACACTGCCTCTGAGACGGAGAAACCAGTGTCTTCTTTAGGAACTGAACGGAGTCCCAACAAAACCAGAGGTAGGTGAGAAACCCAGTCAGAATCAGCAGCTCTGGCTCGGAGAGAAGACTTGAGGGATCTGTGAAACCGTTCAATCATGCCATTTGACTGTGGATGGAAACTTGTTGTCTGAGAGGTAGAAATTCTGAGGATTCGACAGACTCCAGCCCACACAGAGGACGTAAACTGAGCACCTCTGTCTGAAGTTAATGTTGCTGGAACTCCGAATCTTGAAATTCAGGAAGAGATAAACGCTCTCACGCAGGCCTCCGTGGAGATTGAAGACAAAGGAACTGCTTTTGGCCAGCGTGTAGTTCTGTCAATCATGGTTAACAAATAATAGTAACCCAGACTGGACGGTAGAGGGCCAACTATGTCTATATGAACGTGAGAAAACCGTCTCGAGGGAACAGGAATCGTTGGAACAGAAGTTTTCACATGTTTCTGTATTTTACTCCGTTGACACTGGAGACAAGATCTGGCCCACATTCCAACATCTCACGCTAAACCAGGCCAGACAAAACGAGCGGAGACTAACCTCCGTGAACCTCTGACTCCAGGATGAGAGATATTGTGAAGAGCAAGGAACACAGGTTTGCGGAGAACTGCTGGAACTAATGGTCTAAGGTTTCCTGTAGAATTATCGCAAATTAAAATTTCACCGGAATCCAGGGTAATGTTTACAATTGAGAGTGAAGATAATTTCTTCATGGCTTGTACTGATGAGCAAGACCTCTGTAGAGATAATATTTCAGAAAAATTAAAACCGGGAATTGAAAAATCTTGACTGATTGATTGATTGCTGGGCGACGAAGAAGGTTGAGGAACTGACACCGCCGACACCTCCGACACCGCCAACAAACTTCGTGGAACTGGTCGTCACTCCCTTGAGAGCAAACTGGGCCTCGACTTGTATGAACCAGGCCTCCGCAGACTCAGGCCAAAACGCCGGAACCTTCACTGATACCGTGTTTAGAAGGTCTAAAGAGCTTGGCTCGGCTCGGACCTGGACATTATCACTGTCCTTCGGCATATTCACTTGAGCGGGTAGCTTTAAAATAGTTTATAGTGTTGAACGAACAGTCTATAAGAGCGAAAAACTCGGGGTCACCAATTTGGCTACGCTCAATTTAACACGACCGAGGAATAAATAATTACTTTATTAACTGGTAAAAGTACAAATTTAAGTTTAAGATTTTAAGTATTAAATATCAAGGTGACGTGGCAGCTTCTGAGTACGTCTTGCCGCGTTCCAATATCCGGCTTCAGTCTCTTCATAATAGATCGTCTTCCGCCACACTGTAAGCGTAATTTCAAGTGACCCTTCATACAAAGATGGCAATGCTTGATTAACAACGGTACCCTTTAAAGGGACTGTAAGCGTAATTTAAAGTCACCCTTCATACAAAGATGACAATTCTGGATTAACAACAGTATTCTTTAAAGGGACTGTAAGTGTAATTTCAAGGGACCCTCCAAACAAAGATGATAATGCTGGATTCACAAGGGTACCCTTTAAAGCTTTGTCTGACCAAGTCTGAATTGTATTTCCATGTTTTTGTTTCTTTAAATTGCGATTTCTCTGCAAAAGTAACTTGCAAATTTCTTGCTTACAAGAAACAATGGAGAAATTAGAATTTAAACATTTTTCAAATCATGAAAACAACGTTATCTTCCACATTTCAGATTAATGTATTATGGTATCATTGTGAATCGGGCATTGACATCTTTGCATGAAATTACGCTTACAGTCACTTTTTTAATTAATTAAAGGTAGTTAGACTTGTTTAATGTTTATCATTCAAAATGATTGACGTTTTAATTAACTACTCAGTTTTGTAAAATAAATAAAAGTATGTGAACGTTTTCACCCCCCCCCCCCAAGTTTAACTTAAAAATTCTTTATTATGACCATTTCCTTAGAAGCAAAATTGCTTAAAGCAGAGTCGCAAAAAAATGGAATAGTGATTTTGCACGAAATGACATTAGCAACGAAATATAAATTTTGCGTTTCGTTTCTTTTTATGAAACATTTCTAAATGTATAAACAATTCAAATTAAAAACACTTTTATTATCGTAAAAATATTTCTTCTTACAAAAACATTTCTTATTATGAATTTTTGCTTATTGGACTAGGGACATGAATCACACTCCCCAAATCTCAACTCTAAAGGCATTTGGTATTTTACTATGATAACATTTGTTATTATAATAATATTTCTTTTTATGATAACATTTCTTATTATGATAACATTTCTTATTATGATACTATTTCTTTTTATGATACCATTTCTTACTATGATAACATTTCTTATTATAATACTATTTCTTATTATAATAATTTTTATTATGGTAACATTTCTTATTACTATAACATTTCCTATTATGATATTATTTCTTATCAGATAACGTTATGATATTTCTTAGAACGTTACCATTTTTTATTCATAAAACATTTCTTATTTTGATAACATTTCTTTTTATGAAAAAATTTCGTATTACAATATATTTCTTAACATCAAAACATTTTAAATTATAAAAACTCACATTATCAAAAAAAAAACATTTCTACTTACTAAAACATTTCTTATCATTAAAACATTTCTTCTTACTTAAACATTTCTTTTCATAAAAACGTTTCTCATTATGAATTTTTGCTTATTGGAATCACACTCATGAATCATGAATCACATGAATCACACTCCCCAATTTCAACTCTCAAGGACAAATCAAAGGGATGTGGGGGGGAGGGGGTGGAAAACATCCACCCCCTCAACCTTTTTTTGCTATGATAACATTTTTTATTATGATAATATTTCTTATTAAGATAATATTTCTTATTATGATAACATTTTTTATGTTGATAATATTTCTTATTATGATAATATTTCTTATTATGTCAATATTTTTTATTATAACAACATTTCTTTTTATGAAAAAATTTCGTATTATAAAACATTTCTTATTATGAATTTTTGCTTATTGGACTAGGGACATGAATCACACTCCCAAATCTCAACTCTAAAGAAAAAATCAAGGGGGATGGGGGGGGGTGGAAAACATCCCCCCCCCAACCTTTTTTTACTATGATAACATTTGTTATTATGATAATATTTCTTACTATCATAGTATTTCTTATTAGGATAACATTTCTTTTTATCAAAAACATTTCTTATCATTGAATAACTTTCTTTTTATGGAAACATTTAAATCATAAAAATTTTGTTATTTTGAAAACATTTCATATTCTGAAAACATGTCAAATCAAAAGAATCTTCTTAAAATATTTATCATTGTGAAATAATTTTATAAGTGTACTACATATACTGAACGCCTTATTTATTTGTTCTCACCACATTATTAAAGAAGCATTAGGGTAAAGATAGCTCATTTATGCAAAATATTAGAATGTAAAATGAATTTCCTAAAAAGACTATTATCCTTTCTTTGGATATTTTTGACGGAAGGTGTATCCCAACATGACACTATAAGTTATCAAGAGGTAACTTCAGAAAATTTTGATGACTTCACCATGAAGATTTTACAGACTTTACCTTGAAGATTTTACAGACTTTACCATAAAGATTTTCCAGACTTTACCATGAAGATTTTGCAGACTTTACCATGAAGATTTTACAGACTTAAAAATAAAGTAATGTAAAAATAATTCTCTTTATACCTGAACCAAAGTCCCCTTTTATAATACATCTTGGGTTATCATGAAAGAGGAACTGAGCTTGATCCTTGTTCCAGAACAAAATGCTTTCCTGAGAACCAACTGGTTTTCTATTCAAGGAAGAGAGTGTATTTGTGGAAGAGGAAGGTCCTGGATCCTCTGACACTCCAACATCTAGATCTGATGTGTTGGATCCAACAAGTTTCCATTTAGTTTTCTTGGCAGGAGGTCCTGGATCCTCTGACACTCCAACACCTAGATCTGATGTGTTGGATCCAACAAGTTTCTCTTTAGTTTCCTTGACAGGGTCTGAGGGTGTCAGGGAGAGAGAAGCAGCAGATTTTGAACAGTGTGCTGGGGCCATAAACAGTTTTACCAGTGCAAGGTATGTTTTATCAATCTGGAAATTTTGACCTCTGGGCAGTAGTAGGTCTTCCAGCCTTTCTGGCTTTTTTATCTCATGTTGAGTTAAAATGAAGCCCTTGGGATACTTTGTTTTAAATGCTTGATGTCCTCTTACCTAAATGTTATCATGTATTTAGATTTGTTTTCAATGATAATGATTTAGAATAAGAATAAATATTTTGGATTTTATTTGTTAGACACTTTTACATATCGTTTACATCTACAATTTCAAAAATTTTAAAAATATATTATGGACATGTCTATAGTATTAGTTTATTGCTGTTAAAATTTACTTGATATCTTTATCAATTTACTTCTCAGGCAGAAACGGTAGATAAATAGTACAAATACATTTCATAAAATTAGGCATAATACTAACATTTTGGCATGACATATTTACATTTTTTTACTTCAATTTTCTGTGTACCTTGAAGGTTCTCTGCTTTATCAAAGATTTTACAGAACTTTCAAGTAGTTTTTTATGTATAAATTGTGTCTACCTCGCTTTGATTTTTAGTATTAGGAAAAGCTGCAACAGGTATAAACTCCCAGTTGATCATGTTTAAACCAGCAGCAGCTAGCACACCTAGTACTTCAGTGAAGAACTTCTCTCCTTTATCAAGCTGTTCTATAAAACCTCCACCTCCACGTGTTCCTGTTTTGACTTCTACATGCACATATTTGTGATCACTGAATACATATATAAAGTCAAATTCTTGGCTATCTTCAATTTGATTCTGTTTATTTGTACCAGTAAATAAACGGAACTTCTTGACAGTGTAGTTTTGTAAGAGGGCTGTTCTTGATGTTTTAGGAGTTCTTGTCAAGTACTTATACATTTCATGTTCAGCATTGTCGCCAGTTACATTCCCCATGAAGCTGCCAACTTTCTCCTTCTCTCCCAATTCTACAGTTTCACACATCTGTTTTTCTAACTGATCAGGAGGTAAATCAGGGGTTTGGATAGAACAACCACTGTACATCCATTCTTCTGGAAATCTGACACTGACTTCTCTAAGATCTGGAAGATATTTCTCTGCAAACCAGTCTGCAGCTTCAGCAGGTGTCCACTCTCTTTTTTCTCCCCCTTCGAGCTGGTATGTATTTTTGCCTTCTTCTTCTTCAATGTTCTCCATCTTGATTTTTCCTAAAATATAAAAGAAATAAACATTTTCTCTTTTGGGATACTTTTAATGCTGGATAAACTGTATATACCGGGGCACCTGATCTCCCCCTCATTCTAATTCCCTTATATATTTGTTTGATATTTAAAGTGTCTCTTAACAAATAGTTCTTCTATAGATGTTAAGTTCCCAGAATCATTTAGGGGAATAAATGTTGTTTTTGCTTCGCTACTTTTTCCCTTTTGCATGCAGTGAGCAGTGCAAATTTTGAATTCTGCTGGAAACCTATTTGCAAAATTGACAAATTATCGATATTTTAGTAAAGAGGAAATAGAGCATGCCGAAATTAATTGTTATCTTGAAAATACAATATGTTGGTTTACTTTACAGTTCACACTTCCAGAATATTGTGAATCCACCTTTTTCTTGTTTGGTTAAAGAGCTCTCTTGATTTTCTAAATATATTCTTCTTCTGAGTTTTTTTTAAACTAGAACAGCAAAATATTGAGATAAATAAAATTTATTGAATTTACTGAACAAAGGACAGTGTGGGGGGGGGGAAGCATTTTAATAATGAAACTTTAGTAGAAAAACCAAGGAGGGCATTAACATTAAATCACATCTTACCTTACTGACAATCCACTAGTTCTGACAACATCAGTAAAGGTCTCTTTACTCCCTTAAAAATGAATGCTTTAATTTTCTTTGAAAATTATGAAAAAATAATTCTGCACAAAAGAATTGAGTTCTTGCCACAAATTATGGTTTTCTAATCCCTATATCTTTGCAATCCAACGTCGTAGATCCTAGATATTTCAAACTATGATTCCTAAATTATTAGTTAATGTAAGTTTGAAATATCAAAGGTTTACACCATCAATTGCAAAGATATGGGGATACAAAGATATGAGTTTGTGGCAAAGACTCAATTCCTTTATATTTATTCTAGGTTGGTATACTGAAAAACTATTATGTGCATATTTCTTCAAAACATTATTTTCATTAAAAGTACTGTAAGTATAAATCAAGTGACCCTCCATGCAAATATGGCAATGCCCAATTCACAACGATACCCTTGAAACCTTTATTTAATCAATAATGGGAAAGATATATTGTTGTTGTTCTAGGTTAACATGTGCTTTATGTTTCCTATTTGTTTTCCTGCCGTAGAAATGCGCAAGACATTTTAGTAAATAAACTACAATTGAAAATAATCAGTTTTCAAAATTAAAAAAAAATGATATATAAGACAAAGCTGTTTTAGGTACTGTTGTAAATCCAGCATTGTCATCTTTGCGTGGAGGATCACCTGAAATGTTTTAAACCAAAAAACCAGCTTTTTATAAAGGAATGTCATTTACTCACAGAGGAATTAGAACCAATGGAAATTTGAACTGACGCTGACCAAATTGGGCATTGCCATCTTTGTATGAAGGGTCCCATGAAATTACGCTTACAGTCCCTTTAATCAAAGGTTTTTTAAAAATTAAATAAGATTAAAATTAATTCTTTTTCTAGTTAAGTTGGAGTGAGAATTAGAATTTACATAAATAAAACATTTACATTAATAAATTAAAAATGAACCAGTTTTTTATTTTGTAAGTTATGAAAGTGACCTTTGTTCTGAAATGCGGATTAGACTCAAGTTTATAATACGTACAATTTATGTAGGTAGAGCTTAAAGGTTCTTTTGTGTTTGTTTAAGGTTTAAGGACAGTAAAAAACAATAAAACTTGTATACATACTGATAACGTTTATAAACTCAAGATATTTAAAAATGCATGGCGCTCATTATCTACAGGGTGTTCCACATCATATTAGATCGTCAATCAGTCTAAAAATATTTAACAACCCCAAGTTCTGCGCCTAGCTCGATTGATTGATTAACTTGTGTAATATTGCAGCTACATATATACATGTTTACTGTTTAGTATAAATCCCTTTCAAGCTAGATAGGCAGGGCGGTCCGTGTCAATGATCCTTTTACTATGACTAGCTGTTCTGTCACTGTGCCTGTCCCTTATATCTTTGCAGCCGATGTTTTGATATGTCAAAATAGGAATTCACTAGAACTAATCATTGAAGTTTGAAATATATAGGATATGAAAATTAGAGTTTAAGACAAGTCTTATTTTTCTCAAAAGAGGATATCCCAATTTTCAGAAATAAGGAGGATAGTCTAGATCTATACTCTCAAATTTTTAACTGATGGCGAGAAAGACAAAACATTTTTTAGCATTATTCAGTTTGTACTTTTAATGCTTGGCTCCAGCTAAATAGGGCTGAGCACGTTCCAACTTTTTCAAGCCATTTCGTTACTGGTTAGTTCCAACCGTTTCAAGCCATTTTGTTACCGGTTAGTTCCAATCGGTTCAAGCCATTTCGTTACCGGTTAGTTCCAACCGTTTCAAGTCATTTCGATACAGGTTAGTTCCAACCATTTCAAGCCATTTCGTTACCGGCTAGTTCCAAACAGTTTTAAAATAAAGTCTTACTTAGCCGTTAGTTTTGGAGAGCAAGAACAAAACTTCGTTTTGTTAACTGTATTTTCCGTTTTTTTACAGAAACCGCCAAAAACAAAATTTAAAATCCAAAAACTTATAATTTTTTTTACAAGTTTAAGGCAATTTTAAACAGAAAAAAAAATTTGGCGTTTAAAAAAAATCTGTTTGGTTTTCGTTTTCAACTGTTAAAATTATGTTAACGATTTAAAAATAACGGTTTTGCCGTTTGTTAACGGACTCTTCCGTTTCTTTTCTAAAACCTCTGTTTCCTTAACGGAACTTTGCCCAGCCCTACAGCTAAAGGGATCTTAACAATTAAATAATTTGATCTAGTTATTATCACAATTAATAGAAAATCACCAGGGGACCAAGAAAAAATTCGAAAATGAAAAGGAAAAATTACAAATTAAATCTTTTTTTTCACACAAAATACATTTTTTTTGGTCTGAGATCAGAAAACATTCTGGTCATTCATCTCAATGAAAAACATACAAGACAAGACATTCACAAATTTTCTACTGTAAAAAAAATAGAAACCAATTGTCAAAAAACTAATATTTATTAGAGACATTTTTTTAAAGATTATTTTCGTTCTTCATAAGATCAAAATTCAAAACGAAGGGTTCGTTCGTTGTTACCCATCGTTAGTACAGTTTCCAATAACGATACAATTTCTTAGAAAAAAACGATAGTTTTTAACAACAATCAACAAATCTAGTTCTTTGTATCTGCACCCCCTCCTTCATAAGAATCCCTATTTAACAAGTGAAGTAGAATTTTTTGTCGAAACTCCTAAATGGTTGATTTAAACTTTTCATGTTTAAAAATTGAATTACTTGATTGTATACAATGTTAGCCAGAACACACTAGTAGGAAGACGACTTTAAAAATCAGGTTTTAATTTTTAAATTCTAATGAGCACGGGACACAGACCCATTTTTATAAAATTGTTTTCTAGTTATCAAGGTAGTTTTACGCAATATATTCTGTTTAACTTTTATTGCACCTAACATATAGAGCAAACAATGAATAAGCTTTTCCTTATCTCGTGTCAAGTAAAAATTTAGTTTTATGATAATTTAGGAGTAAAACTCTTTATTCAGCGTTCAGTTTGAAACAGACTATAAAGTGCAGTACATTAGCTGTACAATGTTCCTACACGGCTAACTTTGCAGTAAAGAAGAGGTGATAAGGATTTCTTGTAAATTCTTTTGATAATAATTAATATTTATCATAAGTTTAATTATTTGAAACATGGATGTTGTAACATGTGTCATTTGTAAAAATTTGTCAAAGTAAAAATAAATACGTTTTTTACACATTTTAGTTTTTAAACTTTTTTTCACCTCCCGTCGTCCGAGCATCCAAACCATTAAAGTAAGAGGTCTACTTTTGTTTTAATAAGCTGGTTTTATAAGGATGGATTGGGGTCATGCATCACACTCCCCTATCTCACATCTAAGGGCAATATAAATGGGGGGGGGGGCTCCCCCCAACAATATACCAAAAAAAAAACAATTATGATATTATTAAATAAAAAGTATGGTGACAAATTGAGGACTTTTGAAAATTTATAATGAATCCATTTTAAATTTCCATTTAATTATGTTAAAGAACATTTAAACGAGACAAGAAGAGTGTACCAGCGGGGGAAGTCAGGCGGCCATAAGCCACAGCATTTTTTCCTTCCATGCCACACATTAGCTTTTTTTGTCTTTCGGCAGCCATAAGCCTGCACAACCGTACGGTCTTCCATGCCACAGCATTTGAGTCTACTGGCAGTTAAAATCCAGCGATGTCATGCAAATGATAGATATAAAAAACTTTACATGGAAGTTTTAAATTGAAATAATGACGATTTCTTTTAATGTAAACTGATAAACTTATTTCCCACAAAAATAAATGCAAAAAACTTGCACCATTCAAGGAGAAAATTGCAAAATTTTTGTGGAAATCTGTAACATTCAGGTAATGAAATTAATTGGCAATCTGTAACACTCAGGTAATGACAGTAATTATTGTGATTTTTCTCATCTTTTCTTATTCTTTAGACTACCCCAAACAATTTGTCACGCTGCCCACAATGCTTAAAAAGATGTAAAATTTTCTTTGTAAAGTGTAAAGTAATTTATAAACTGAACACACAATTTATTAAACCACTTCTAAAATTTCGTAAAGGTATCATTTTTCGCGTAATGCAGCTGGATTTTTAGAAATTGTAATTGCAATGCCCTAAATTTATCATTTAAAAACGTAATACAGTTTCACCCAGAACCTCAAAGACGTACATTGAAAGAATTTATAAAATGTCGTTTTCTAAACCTACTGATAGTGCAATGCTGCAGAGTGCTGATGTTTAGTTTTTTTAATTGAATGATTACATGGTGCTCTTTAAAACTGTTCCTGTATTTCATGGCTATTCATTTATTTTTACAATTACTAAGATTTAGGTATCAAAGTATAAAACCCATTGAAAAATTGTCAACACGACATTTTATAAATTCTTTTGATGTCTTCAAAGTTCTGGGTTAAACTGTAACTGCCAGAAGACTCAAATGCTGTGGCATGGAAGACCGTACGGTTGTGGCTTATGGCTGCTGGAAGACAAAAAATATAATATGTGGCATGAAAAGGGAAAATGTTTTGGCTCGTGTACCAATAATTGGAGTCTAGAAATCAGGATATATGTACCAAAATTAAAAATAAACATTGTTCTATGGGCAACAAGTTATATTTTATTAAATAAAAGTTCAAAGGTGTTAAAAACATTCAGTTTTTATATTTTATAGGTTTTTTCATTTTCTTTCAATGTTTATAAACTTTTAGTTATGATGCCTTCTTCTAAATACTTTTTGTAATTCAACTTTGTATGCTTTATAGATTTACTTTCTTTTATTTCGATACTAAGACGGACCCGATCTTTGTTTCGACTTTCTACAAAGAATAACAGAACCGCATAGTTCTTCGTTTTGATTTCTTGTTCTATATAACAGGGCTACCCACAAAAGATGGTACGACACTACTGTATGCCGAGTCCATTAGCGCCTGATCCAATCAGGGTTCAGTCATGTGTTTGTTGTCTATTCTGAACCAATAGAAATAGTAACATCTATCTTTCTATCTATCTCATTATCCAATTAGAGCTATGAATCCTTCAATTGGCGCTATCAGTAAATGGAAATATTTACTTCTACTGAAACTATGGTGACGACTGTACAAAATTTATGTAATCTGTTTTCTTACACTGAGGATTCCCTCCAACTGGTTTCTTTCCTTGCCTAATAAAAAAAGAAGCCAATTAAAGAAGATAATTAAAGCAGTAGGCATTAATTAACCTTGAAATCGTCAAATTTAAAGAGTTTAATGTTTTCATTGCAGTCTCATGCTTTGTGGGTAACCACTAACCCTGTATAAAAAACACGGCGTAGACACTTTAAGAAAAACGGCGTAGACACTTTAAGAACTGCCGGTAAGAAGAATTGGCACACTTTTCACTGCGAACTTGACAGAGGGAGAAAGTTAGTGTTGTGTAACACAACTTGTACTGTACTGTACTGTACTGTACTTCGAACTAGACAAAAGAAAGTTAATGTGATGTACACAACTTGTACGACGCTACGGCTAGGAGCTACTTTAGATTAGATTTTACACGAAAGTTCGAGAAAAAGCTAATTCATCCGGTTGGATTTTAGAACTTCAAAACATATTTATTTCTTTTCAATTGATCTTCGTTAAGAGGAGTTATGAATGAAAGCATATGATATTTAAATCTTGCAATTTACTTTAGTTCAGCGTGTATTCCTGTTATTGGTACACTATTCTTGCCTGGAAATTTAAACTAAACGTGTTCTTAATACTTTGTAACGTAGCAACCAAAATCATGACTGTTTAACTGTTTAAGAAGTTTTGAATGCACACAAGAAATATATACTTTGTTTTCCGTTAAGTTTTTAATCTTATAGTGCAAGAAAACTTTAAGCTGAAAAATGCCTTTCCTTATCTTTTATATGCTTAATCCTTTAAAATATTTTATGTTTGAATTGACTAACCTGACTTCTCTTTCTGTTTTTTTTTATTTCAATACAATGAAGACAACTTTTTATTTATTTTTTTTGCGCTGAATTAACCATAGTGTGTTAAGAAATATGCAAGTTGTGGAAAACAATTCTTTTATCCAGTATTAAAAGTATCCCAAAAGAGAAAGGGAATATTACTTTTATATTTTAGGAAAAATCAAGATGGAGAACATGGGAGAAGAAGGCAAGAATACATACTGGCTAGGAGGGAGAGAGAAAAGAGAGTGGACACCTGCTGAAGCTGCAGACTGGGTTGATGAGCAATATCTTCCAGCTCTTAGAGAAGCCAGTTTCAAAAGAGAGTGGACACCTGCTGAAGCTGCAGACTGGGTTGATGAGCAATATCTTCCAGCTCTTAGAAAAGCCAGTGTCACATATCCAGAAGGGTGGTTGTTTAGTGGTTGTTCTATCCCAACCCCTGATTTAACTCCTGATGAGTTAGAAAAACAGATGTATGAAAATGTGGAATTGGGAGAGAAGGGCAAAGTTGGCAGCTTCATGGGGAATGTAAAAGGTATCCAGTATTAAAAGTATCCCAAAAGAGAGAGGGAATATTACTTTTATATTTTAGGAAAAATCAAGATGGAGAACATGGGAGAAGAAGGCAAGAATACATACCTGCTAGGAGGGGGAGAGAAAAGAGAGTGGACACCTGCTGAAGCTGCAGACTGGTTTGCTGAGCAATATCTTCAAGATCTTAGAGAGGTCAGTGTCAGATTTCCAGAAGGGTGGTTGTTTAGTGGTTGTTCTATCCCAACCGCTGATTTACCTCCTGATGAGTTAGAAAAACAGATGTATGAAAATGTGGAATTGGGAGAGAAGGTCAAAGTTGGCAGCTTCATGGGGAATGTAAAAGGTGACAATGCTGAACATGAAATGTACAAGTACTTGACAAGAATTCCTGAAACATCAAGAACAGCCCTCTTTGTTAACTATAAATTCAGCATGTTCCGAAGGTTTACAGGTCAACCTCACAAGGATCAAGAATTCGATATAGTCTTAGTCTTTGGTGAGCTAAGAAAATGGCTTACAATTGAAGTTAAAGCTGGACAAAAAGGAGGAGCAGGATGGGCTGACCAGCTTATGGAGGGAAAAATATTCTACAAAGAAGTCCTAGCTGCTACTGGTATAGACACCCAGGACTGGGAGTATATACCAGTCGGAGCTTTTCCTAATGCTCAAAATCAGAACCAGGTATTGATTATTACACTTAAAATCTAAATGTTGAATTGTTCCAATAAAAATTTTGAACAAAAATCGTGCAATAATGGAGTAAAGGTAATCTTACATTTTGTGAAAAAATTACACAACTTTTCAAATAATTCTGCATTGATTGATGCACAAAAGCTAATGCGAGCAAACAAATGAATTAATTATTTCATATACAATGGCATTGCACAATTTTAAGCAAAACTATGACCTACTTCTATATTCAAGCTTAAAATCATGCAACAATTGTGACTTAGATTTTGTATTCATGCGCAATTTTGTGCCAAAAAATCATAATTTTTTGCGAAACTGTTGTGTAAAAATAAGCAAATAATGCACAATTTTGTGCAAAAAAAGTATTTTCATCAAAAACACAAAACTGTTGCACTAATAAATTTACTTTTCGTGTATTAAGCCTATAGAAAATACACTGATAACGGAATAGTTTCTAAGGAGGCGGGGTCGAGTTGCATTCTATTTTCCCTGTAGCAGGGGGTTGTTTGTACTTTTAATGTAAGGTTTGAAAAGGGCTGAACCTAAATATATATATAACCTGAACCTAAATATATCAAACATAGAATGCTGGAGGATAAAGTAAAGAGAGGGGGGAAGGCAAGCACCAAATATTTAAGGGTAATGCTAAACAGTACAAATCTAAAATGACAACTTGTTCTGCTGAGTTTTCATCATTTCGCACATTTTCATCTTTAAAGATTATGAAATTGTGTACTAATACTTTTTCGGGAAATAGAAATTCTTCTTAACCAATTAACTAGCTTCCCTGTAAAGTAGTTGTACATAGTTAGATTACATTATAGATACACAAATTTAAAAATAAAACAAAATTTAAATATATTTCATCAGACCTTGTTATGCATATCTGTCAAATGATAGAAAAACCTTATTTAGAATATATTCACACATTTATAATAAATCAATAATAAACCAAATTTGAATAATTCTTGTTTTAGGTTAAAGGAGTTCAAAAATTTCTGAATGAGAATCGGAATGGCCTGGTCATCACTAAGCATGAAATGTCAAGAGCCTTAGAAGACCTACTGCCTAATGGACCAAAGTATGAAATAGATGAAACATACCTAACTCTGGTGAAATGGCTGATGGCCTCAGCACACTGTTCAAAATCTGCTGCTTCTCTCTCCCTGACACCCTCGGACCATGTCAAGGAAACTAAAGAGAAACTTGTTGGATCCAACACATCAGATCTAGGTGTTGGAGTGTCAGATGATCCAGGACCTCCTGCCAAGAAAACTAAATGGAAACTTGTTGGATCCAACACATCAGATCTAGGAGTTGGAGTGTCAGAGGATCCAGGACCTTCCTCTTCCACAATTACACTCTCTTCCTCGAAAGGAAAACCAGTTGGTTCCCAGGAAAGCATTTTGTTCTGGAACAAGGATCAAGCTCAGTTCCTCTTTCAAGATAACCCAAGATGTATTATAAAAGGGGAATTTGGTTCAGGTAAAAAAGAGAACTATTTGTGCATAACTTTATTTTTCTGTCACCAAAATCTTCATGGTAAAGTCTGTAAAATCTTCATGGTAATGTCATCAAAATTTTCTGAAGTTACCTCAATGCTTCTTTAATAATGTGGTGAAAATTTTCAGAGGCACCGGTACACAAATAAATAAGGGGTTCAGTATATGTATTACACTTATAAAATTATTTCACAATGATAAATATTTTAAAAAGATTCTAATGATTTGACAAGTTTCCAGAATAAGTAATTTTTTCAAAATAACAAAATTTTTATAATAATGTTTCCATAAAAAGAAATTATTCAATGATAAGAAATGTTTTTTTAATAAGTAATATTATCATAATAAGAAATGTTATCATAGTAAAAAAAGGTTTGGGGGGAGGGATGTTTTCCACCCCCCCCCCATCCCCTTGATTTTTTCTTTAGAGTTGAGATTTGGGAGTGTGATTTATGTCCCTAGTCCAATAAGCAAAAATTCATAAGAAGAAATGTTTTATAATACGAAATTTTTTTAATAAAAAGAAATGTTATTATATTAAAAAATATTGACATAATAAGAAATATTATCATAATTAGAAATATTATCATGAAAAGAAATATTATCATGATAAGAAATGTTATCATAGTAAGAAATGTTAAAATAATAAGAAATAGTATCATAGTAAGAAATGCTATCATAATAAGAAATGTTATCATAATAAGAAATGTTATAAAAATAATAAATGTTATAAAAATAAGAAATGCTACCATAGTAAGAAATGTTAAAATAATAAGAAATAGTATCATAGTAAGAAATGCTATCATAGTAAGAAATGTTATAAAAATAATAATTAGTATCATTGTAAGAAATGTTTTCATAATAAGAAATGTTATCATAATAAGAAATGTTATAAAAATAATAAATGTTATAAAAATAAGAAATTTTATCATAATAAGAAATAGTATCATAGTAAGAAATATTTTCATAATAAGAAATTTTATCATAATAAGAAATGTTATCATAATAAGAAATGTTATAAAAATAATAAATAGTATCAAAATAAGAAATGTTATAAAAATAATAAATAGTATCATAATAAGATGTTATCATAATAAGAAATGTTATAAAAATAATAAATAGTATCAAAATAAGAAATGTTATAAAAATAATAAATAGTATCATAATAAGAAATGTTATCATAATAAGAAATGTTATAAAAATAATAAATAGTATCATAGTAAGAAATGTTATCATAATAAGAAATTTTATCATAATAGGAAATGTTATTATAATAAGAAATAGTATTGAAGTAAAAAATATTATCATAATAAGAAATAGTATCATAAAAAGAAATGTTATCATGATAATAAATGTTTTAGTAAGAAGTAGAGATGTCAACGATAGTGTAACGTAACGTAAAATGTACGTTTATGTACGTTACGTTACAATAATGTGTAACGTTTGGATATATTCTTTATAACGTGAACGTTAAACATTAACGTTATAGGAGCTCATACCTAACATTAACGTTAAACGTTAACGTTAGAGGAATATACCCCCAACATTAGCGTTTTGTGGAAATGTAACATTATTTTTCTAATATCTACAACTTTTTTGACCATAACGTAAAGAAATGTTTTGTTTCCAAGGGGAGCTTGAAAGTCTAACGTTTGAAAAAGGAATTGTGATTTGATTGCATATCGTAACGAAAGGATTTCTATTTCAAAGTTCAACTTAAAAAAGTGTAACGTTGTATAACTGAAAAATGCATTACTGTTTATGAAAACGTTTTGAAACTTTTCCTTTATAGTATAATGAAAAATTCAACGTTGCAGAAATGGGTTATCATTTTAATAATCAGGAAACGAAAGTTTTTTTTTACAGTGTAAAATTTCAATAATGTAACGTATAACATTTAAAAAAATGTAATTCTGTAAATCATAATGTTTCATAACTTTTCTCTGAATACTAAATTGATTGGTCTAACGTTAGATATATGTCTAATGAAAATGTTTTCCATAAAACGTTAGACTATGAGGGCTGAGTTTTAATTTCAAAAGTGTAACAATAATTCTGTCAATCAAAACATTGCAAAACGTCTCTAATATATCAATGTAAGAGATTCGACTGATGATTATAAGAGCAAAGACTTATGGTTTTTCATTTCAAGTTCAAAGAAAATGAGTTTATGCCAAAAAATCTAATTTTCATTTAATATATCTTTGCAACCCGATGTCTTAGACCATTAATATTGAAATATACAAGGTTTAAACCATCGGATTGGAAAGATATAGGGATTAGTAAGTTTAAAAAAAACTAAAGTGTAAACGACCTTTTTTGTAACATGGTACTAGTGAAAATTCAAATCTTATAAATGTTTCTTGGACATCTTGTTTGATGAAACCCACTAAAACTCTGGAAAAGGAAGACGACATTAAGAAATTTTACATATGCATTTTCTGTTATAAAGCAAATGATTTACTAATTGTAAAAAAAAATCAACTTAAGTGGAACGGGTCTGTGAACAAACACAATTGCTGGGTTTCATATTTATTTGACTACTTGAAATCATAACTTCAGTTGGCATAGTTCATGTTTTAGGTTGACAAATTTTAGAAATGTAGATACTTACTAAAATGCAACAATATTTTATCAATTGGAAAATGCGTGTTATGTTTTATTCATCAACAGATTTTATGAAACTTTAGAATAGGAAAAAACTGATTTTTAAATCGATTTTTTTTTTAAAAGAAAAAAATGTTAAATAATTTTATTTCACGTTGTTTGTGTTAAAAAAATTTAGGACTTGCCTTACGATATTTAATATTTTTAACCCCAAACATGAACTCTGAAAACATTTTCATTGTGGTCTGTAAACTTAAGCTAAAGCCGCTTTTTTACTCACTTTGTAAGTAACATTAAAAAAAACACAAAAAGAACTAAAAATTCGCCACAAATTATAATTTTCTAATCTCTGCAAGCTGGTGTTGTAGACTTTTGATATTTCAAGCTATGACTTCTGTTAGATACGAATGTCTAAAGGAATTGAGTTGTTCACAAACTTATATTTCTAATCCCGATATATTTGCTACCCAATGTTGTAGACCTTAGATATTTTAGACTATGAATTCTGTCAGATAGAAGAAAAGGGCCAGTCTGCATTGCGTAAAAAAAGAAAAAATTAACCCTAAACTAATCTAAAATAATTTAGAACTACTGCTCCACATGTAAAAGTGGTTTGCCTTGCCGAATTTTAACTCATTTAATGAAGTGTCCCATTTAAGCTCGTCAAATACACGATAATAATTTCAAATGATCCTCCATTTAAAGAGGGCCATGCTCGATTCCCAATAATAACGTGTAAACTTTTATCTGATTGATGATTTGAAAATTAGGAGTGTTTTCCATAGGGTTGCGAATTGACAATTTAATATTGGAGATATCGCCGTAAGGCCTAAAAAAATATTTCAAAAAATGAATATGATACATCATTATCTTGGAAATTTCATGCTGAATTCAGATTCGAAAACCATTTTTAAATATATTAAAATCTAAAGAAGTTATTGCCAGATAACGGTAATAAAGTCCGGTTTTATAACTTTTTAATGTTTTTAATGAGTTTTTTAGCTCTGACTCACTCAAATTTTTTTAAACACTTTTCAGATTTGAATTTAGTATTGAATTTCCAAGAAAATGATGTATAACATGAAAATAAAAAATAATTTTTTGTTGTGGCCTTACGGTGAAAACGCAGCGACTTCCGGTGGGCGGTTGGCTCTATTCCAATATTGATCACCCCTACTGAACATGCCACTCCATAAATGGAAGGTCACTTGAAATTACGTCTCTAGTCCCTTTAAGACAACCTTTGAGTTGAAAGTCTAATGCTAAAAACTTACATATACAAATTTTAGAAAATCGTTAAAAATAATAATATTATAACATCTTCATATTGCATAATGCATATTCTTCTACACATTCTCTAAAAAGGTTAACAATACAACAGCAACATACAGGGTGAGTTAAAAAATGTAATTATCACGGAAAAAATCTTGCAATGCTTTCATTTAGAAACAATATTATTTTAATAAAGTCTAACGTTAGAAACATTAAGGCTTGAACAACGCATCATATAGAACATTTTTTCAAATCTTTCTTAGAAACGAAACGAATAAACAGTTTTGATTGTCAGTTGTAAAAAAGTGTAACAAAAAAGTTTTCACAATAACATTTCGATAAATCGTGACGTAAGAAAGGGTGCATTTTAGAAAAATTTCTAAACGTAATTAAAAGAGTTTATATTGGAAAAGTTAAGATAAAACGTAACGTTAACAAAAAATATTTTTTGCACTGAAATGCATTGTAACGTACAGAACTATGCCCCAATGACGTTTTATTAAAGCAAAACGTTTGTCATTTTTTAGATCTTAAACCAAG
>NW_019397284.1:0-83653 GCF_000591075.1 Eurytemora carolleeae
AAACTCTACTACTAGAATAAGTCTGATAAGAAATGATCAAGTAAAATTATCTTGATGACAATTGAAAAAAAAACAAAGTCATTGAAAGTTTGCACTGACTTGTCAAACTTGAAGACAGTGAAGAAGACAAACTTTTGTTAGAACAACAATAAAAGTTTTAACAAGCTTCTAATTCGCAGATATTGTCTTCAGTTTATGTTCTATGCTCTTTTGTTGTATTTCATGTTTCTATGTTCAATGCCATGTTCTTATCTTCTATTCCATTTCTTTGTGTTCTATTCATGATGTTCTTCTATTTCATGTTATTATGTTCTAATCCATGTTCGTATCTTCTATTCTATGTTCCTCTGTTCTATTCTCTGCCAAGACATTAAGACGCTGTGTTTAATACCAACCTATTTCCTATTCTCTACAAGATATTAATACACTGTGTTTAATACCAACCTATTTCCTATTCTCAACAAGATATTAAGACACTGTGTTTGATACCAACCTATTTCCTATTCTCTACAAGATATTAAGACACTGTGTTTAATACCAACCTATTTCCTATTCTCTACAAGATATTAAGACACTGTGTTTAATACCAACCTATTTCCTATTATCTACAAGATATTAAGACAATGTGTTTAATACCAACCTATTTCCTATTCTCTACAAGATATTAAGACATTGTGTTTAATACCAACCTATTTCCTATTATCTACAAGATATTAAGACATAGTGTTTGTTACCAACCTATTTCCTATTCTCTGCATGGTCTACAGTATATTTCCTATTCTGTACAAGTAGTGTTAAGTCACTACCAACCTTTTTGCTGTTCTCTGCAAGATATTAAAACACTACCAACCTATTTCCTATTCCCTACAAGATCTTAAGACACTACCAACCAATTTCCTATTTTCTACAAGATACTCGGGCACTACCAACCTATTTCCTATTTACTATTCTAGAAAATATTTCTCCTTCTCAATAATTGTTTCTTGATTACAGACAATGGAACCAGATTGGCCGAAATACTTTGGTAAAATAGAAAGAATATATTTTAGATCAAATATCTGAAAATTCTTTCAGGGCTGTTGGAAGTTTACCACATTCAAGGAATTCTATAGGGTACTTGAAACAAGTAAAGTATAAAAGATAGAAAATTGAAATAATTGTAGGAAAACCAGGAAAATTGATAACAAATATCATTTTCTTTTTATAGCTCAAATCTTTCTTGCACAATTAATTAAATCAAAAACTTTCCAAGAAGAAATATATTTTGGATGTATTTTGTCAAAACTAGTGCTACAAGGTCAATATAAATCATATTTTGCATTATTTTTCTTTTTGTTAACAGCATTTTTAAACATCAATTTACTTTTAAATAGATTATTTCAAAATATACTAAACCTTACATTATTTTTCATTTGTAAACAGCTATTTTTAAACATCAATTCACTTATAAATAGATTATTTCAAAACATATTAAACCTTACATTATTTTTCATTTGTAAACAGTCATTTTTAAACATCAATTCACTTTTAAATAGATTATTTCAAAACATACTAAACTTTACATTATTTTTCATTTGTAAACAGTCATTTTTAAAGATCCATTTACTTTTAAATAGATTATTTCAAAATATAATAAACTTTACATTTTTTTCATTTGTAAGCAGCTATTTTTAAACATCAATTCACTTATAAATAGATAATTTCAAAACATACTAAACTTTACATTATTTTTCATTTGTAAACAGTCATTTTTAAACATCAATTCACTTTTAAATAGATTATTTCAAAACATACTAAACCTTACATTATTTTTCATTTGTAAGCAGCTATTTTTAAACATCAATTCACTTATAAATAGATAATTTCAAAACATACTAAACCTTACGTTTTTATGTAAAGGGGCAAAACTCATAAAAATACATGGAAATTCGTCCAGTATAGTAAGACAATACTAGAGAATGATAATTATAAAAATTTGGTTTTTGAAGAATCGTTTTTTATTATTTATCAACATTTATTAATTATTATTACTACATTCAAGTTTACTAGGCATTTTTAAAGGGCAGTTTTGATCATTCTGGAACATCATTTTAGAATTAAAAAGGGTTTTGTATTTTGGAGATCTTGATTTTTAAGAGGGTAAATAATCTCTTTTTGCACCAGGGATGGATTGTTTTCAATATTTAAAAAACTATTGTTTTCAAAAACAATTGTTTTTCGTTTTTAATAAAAAACGATTGTTTTTTTTAAACAGCTAAATTTTTTTTAGAAAATAACCCTTCGTTGATGTCGACCGTTTATGACAACCCTTTTTTAACGATTGTTTACACCCTTTTAAGAGCAAATACTTAACCACAGAACAGAGATTAATCTATTATCAAGGAACGTAACACTACAACATCAATTGGACCCATGGACCCATTCAACCAATTACCAATATTCTTATTCCATACACACATGTATAATCATCCAAATTCCATTTAATCATCAATTCATACTTACACACTTGGCTATACCTGCAACAGATGCTGTAGAAATGAACTTCTACTTATCACAATATTCACAATTTACTGACATTTCAGAAAACAGTGGCGAAACTTTGAAGGACCAAATCCGACCTGATCCAACCTAAATCTGACTTAATGGCACAGTCAGGTTGTGACCAGTAAAGACCAGTTTAGTAATCCAACCAAGCAAGACCTAATCTGACTTGAGGGTCAAGTTCTGAACAGTTAGGACCAGTTAGATAACCCATCCTAATCTGACCTAGCCTGGCCTAAACGGACCGTAGGGGACTGGTCATGTTTCGACCGGTTTGGTAATCTGCCGAAGAGGATTGGTCATGTTCTAACCAGTTAGGTAATCCGATGTAACTCGACCTAACCCGACCTAACTCGAACAAGAGGACTGGTCAATTAATTAATTACATGATTGTCTTTGTATTATGAATTGAAGTAATTAGTGTATATTTATATATTTGTATTAGGAAATGAAGTATATATATGGATATATTTGTATTTGTATTTTGAAAGTAAACAAAGTCTAATAAATCTACTTTAAACTTATTTAAAGTTTGATTGCAACAGATTGCAATATAGAACTAGATGTAGAGACTTTATTACAGAGAATGCAATATATATTTCTATCCTTCATTCTACACCCTTATCAACAATCTTATTTCTTTTCATTGTAAGCTTTATTTATTTCAAAAGGGGATGGTATCCCATCCTCAAAGAATCATTCTTACCCGCCCCCCCCATAACCCCATGCACCTATGCCTAAAAGAACCAAGTTTTGCCGCAAAAGGTCACTTTATCATGACAGTTTGATAAACCAAAGGTCCACGACATTGGGTTGAGAAGAACAAGAGATTAGAAAATCAGAGATAGTGGCAATGCTTAGTTTCTTTGTTAAATAGAAACATTTTCTTGATGCATAAAACTAGGCTTTTAGGACGCTATATATCTATCTGTGAGCATCTTCTCTGTGTACAATAATCAATAACAAAAAAAGTTCTAATAAGAATTTTTCGTGGATATTCAAAATTTTACAAAAATGTGAGGTCCAACAAAATTGTAGCCGTTTCAGCCGTACAAGCAAAGTATAATAAATATTAATTTCTTATAAAAGGTTGCATTAAGTATCTTGACAAGAATTCTTCATTAATTTTTCTTAATCTTGATTTAAACCATCTTCACCTCTTCTTCCTTTCAAGATTTATAAATCGTTATTTACAAAACATCAACTTCATGCCCCATGTAAAGATGTATTACTGTCAGTAAAAAGCATTATATTGTGCTTCTGAATTCAGAAAATGTAAAACTATTTTGAATTGTTACATTAACCCTATCTCTGCTGGGGTACTTGAAAACCAGGATATGCTGGGGGGGGGGGTCAATTTGACCCCCCCCTAAATCCCATGTTTGATGTCCAAATATGACAAATGATACATCATTGGAAAGCTCTTGTGCTCTGCTTTTAGAATCTGCAAACAAATTTACAAATTTGTTAACATTGAATTTTTTATTGCAAAATCCAGTTATATAGTAAAAATGTTTGCAAAAAAAAAATTTGTCCAAAAAATGAAAAATTATACATTTTTGAAAAGCCTTTGACCATGCCATTTCAAATATGCAAAAATTTTTGCAAAATTTTAAATAACCTGATTTGTAATCAAGAAAAACTAAAAATTTGCAAATTTCCTTTGACAGGTTGTTTGCAAAAAATTTGCATTTTTTTTCGCACTTGTGCAATTTGTTTCCTTATCTCAAAGACTTTCCAAAAAGCTAAATTTTATCAAAATCTGACAAGTGGAAGTGGGTCAAAACAAAGATTTAGTTTGTTACAGGAAAAAACAGTCATTCAGGCAGTTAGTATTAAAGCCCGGTTTTAGGCCTAAAGGAAAAGTCAGAAAATTTCAACAGCCTCAGACCAATACTTTTTGAGTTATGTAAAAAAAACTACAGGGGGGTCAAATTGACCCCCCCCCCCCCCAGCAGGAATAGGGTTAAAATTACGGTTTCTACGGTTTCTAGAATACAATTAGGGGGCGTTGAAACATTTTAAGTCCCATCTATATTATAAAGCTTGTTGGTCATTTAAATACAGGGTTTCACAAAAAATTATCTTTTAGATATTTTAGCTCCGGTTTAGCTTTCATTATGGTTCAATTTTTTAAAATCTAAGGATCATTTCTTATCGACTTGGTGACTTTATGAATTTGAATTTTACTGTATTTGGTTTTGAAAAAAATGCAAATCTTCTAAAGAAATCGTAAAAATGCGCAGTTATTTTTGAAGATTTGGAAGACCTCATAGTTTCCAATACAGAAAAGAAAGGAATTGAGTCTTTGCCACAAATCCCAATTTTCTAATACCTATCTTTCTAAAACCAGATGGCGTAAACCTTTGATACTTCAAGCTTTGATTATTTGATCCATCAGAATTCATAGTTTGAAATATCTAAGGTCTACAACATTGGGTTGTATGTAGAGATAAAGGGATTCTTTTTCAATTATTCTTTCACTAAATAACTGATTAAACAAGAAACTTGTAAATCTTTCTGATTTGTAACAATATCCTATTCAATTAATTAGGGGATTAATGTCGTCTTCCCATTCTCACTGTACAAAAGTAAAAACAAATAAAAACGCTAAAACGCAGTAAAAAAGATAAGAAAAAAGTAAAATAATAAGCAAACAAACTTATTTTAATTTTCATTAATTTAAAATCATTTTGTTTACTTTTTTAGAAAAAGAAAAAAATATTGTTCCTTTGACTACATTTTTTACAGTTTTGAGCAAGGTTATTTCATCTTTAAATAAAAAGTTAAAAATCAAAACAACACATAAACAAACAGTTTTCAAAGTTTATTAAATTTTATTTTTATATTCATATGTCTATTCAAAACGAGTTTGCGAATATTACCAGTTTTGCCTGAGCCCGCGATTAAAAAAATTCGGGAACACACTGCTCGGGTCTTATTTGTCGATGGGCCTTATTTACGGCTTGAGCCAGTGGCGGCCATAAGGGGGGTTATTGGGGTTATTTACCCCCCCCCCCAGAATCCTGGGGGTAAATACCCCCCCCCCTAGAATCCTGGGGTAAATACCCCTCCCTAGAATTCTAGGGGTAATTACCACATTCCCTATTGATTAGTCTGCACTTGTGTAAAGACGACTATTTTCATGATAGTAAAAGTTTTTGCGGCATTTTGCAGATGCCTAAACAGTCAGTAAACTTTTACTTCGGTTACTTCATAAGTCAACATATTCTAAATGATTCTAAATTCTAAAGTAATAGTCAATGTCATTAAAATTATGGTATGGACAATAAAAAAACATTTTTACTTATAAATAATGTCATTTCCAAATTAGATTTCGTTAAGATCTTAACATACTACATTGATGACAAGGAAATTTAACAATGAGTAATGTCCATATTTTTTCAAAGCTTTGCAGAGTAGCTTTTCTAAAGATTTAAAAAAGTAACATCTTTTTCCTCTTAGAGTAAAAGTATTTTTTTTATATTACTGCCTTTTTTGTCAATGTTTGCCAAAAAGTTTAGTTAAAATTAAATAAATTCAGTTTTTTTACAGATCTTTGTAGTTAATGTAAAATGAATGACTATAATGAAGGATATAAAACAAGGTGAAAGCTGAAAGGTATGTAATGAAGCCTTTATTAGATTGAGTTTGTAAATCCCAGAAATAAGTGGAAAATGCAAATCAAACCCAATTAAAACCAATAATTTGATATACATCATGATATTTTTCTAGGGGGGGGTAAAAAAATTTCTAGGGGGGGTAAAAAAAAATTCGGCGCCAATTTAAAAATATTTACCCCCCCCCCCCCTACAGAATCCTTATGTCCGCCCCTGGCTTGAGCTTTCGGATACAAGCTGCATCTTATTTTCTACAGAGTTGTCGGTTTAATATTCTTTTTGGCGGATTTCTTCGCATTCTAGGAATTGGCGCATTCTGGGTTTTGATGAGAACAAGGCTCAACATTGAGCCTATTTCTCCACTAAAACCAACCAAGGTCTGTTTTTTTTTTTCATTGGGCCTGACTCGAGTAGAAGATCTTGCAGCTGTCAATCATGTGACACAAGCTGTTGGCAGAGTTGGGTCGAAGATCGGGTCTTAAAGTTGAGTCGAAGTTTTTAAATCACGGTTTCAGGAATGTAATATTTTTCGGTAAATGTGAATATACTAAACTTAGAACTTAGAACTAAACTGTTGTGAAACACATTAAAAAACGCATCACTTACATTTGCATTCAGAAAACTTGTTGCTTGAAATGCACATAAAAATATCTATTTGTTTACAAAAACTTTATTTTATATCAATTTAATAAAGGTTAAACAAATAGACAACATTATATATTTATTTGTTACGTAAATTAGATAAAAATAGTATAAAAACAATTGTTATTATTCAATAAGACATCAGTTAAAAATGTTCTCTGCCAAGCTCACCTTTGTTCTCCTTCTGGCCTGTGTTGCCTTATCTGAGGCAGCAAAATTTAAGTAAAATAATTCATTTTTTAATTAAATATCTTGTAACCAACACTTTTCATACCTTGACATGAGATTAATAGAAAGACGTTTAAATTTGCATGAAAAAATGAAAAAAATCTTATTTTAAATTACTCTCCATTTGCAGAGTGGGATGTGCACTTTGCAACAGTACAGTTTAACCACCTTTTATCTATTCACCATAGTTTCAGTAGAAGTAAATATTTCCATTAACTGATAGCGCTGATTGAAGGATTCATAACTTTAATTGGATAATGAGATTGATAGAAAGATAGATGTTACCGCCAAACTATTTCTATTGGTTCAGAATAAACAACAAACACATGACTGAACCCTGATTGGATCAGGCGCTAACGGACTTGGCATACAGGAGTGTATTTAAGAATATATTTAGTATTCGTAATCTTCTGTTTGAAATTTAATTATTTGGAACCGTGGTCTTGGCCCATTTAAGTGGAAGGTCACTTGAATTTACAATTAGACAGTTTTTAAGTTTAAGTTATTAACAATTTTACATATTTAGGAAGCTGACAGCAGCCAAGCCCGTTCCATACTGCAGCACACTGGAAATAATAGCCTGCGTTGGAGAAATTGAAGGTATGTATGAACAACAATGTAATTGTCAAAATTGACATTATTTAGCTTTTCATTAAGATAAAAACATGCCATTTAAAAAAAAGGGGGTTAGGTATTCTGCATTTGGAGAGTGGTACTTGGAGGTAAATTAGAAAATTTGAGAAATTGTGTTGCATTTAAGAAACTGTTCATTTAGGAAATTCAGAAATTGTGTTGCATTTAAGAAATTGTTCATTTGGGAAATTGCGCAATTAAAAATTGTTCATTTGAAAAATTGTACATTGAAGAAGTTGTAAGTTTGTAAAATGTGCATTTAAGAAAATGTATACACTTGGAAAAAAAGTTCGTTTCCAAGTCTAAAGAACGTTTTTAGATATTTACAAATGAAAAAAAATCTTGGCGACGTTTTAAAGAAAATACAACTTTCATTTGGTTTTTACTGCTTAAGAGCTTTCTGTATTTTTATTTTTTTATTTTTCTATTAATTTATTATCTTATTTTCTTATTTTATTTTTCTTATTTTCTTATTTTCACTCATACTTTATCAGACAAAACTTTACTTTTGTAAATCGAACATGGCATGATGGAGAGTCACTTGAAAGTACACTTACTGTCTCTTTAAAATGTCTTATTTAGCCGCCTGGGGTGATTGCGGCAGTGCTGCTGACATCTTTGGCTGCATTGAAGATATTCTGGGAGCTTCTGACTGCTTTGCTTGTGTTTGTGACGTTCTAGGATACCTTGGAATTGATCTTTGCTAGTCGGACTAAATGTATGAACAGTCTGCAATAAAAATAAAATATTTTTGAAAAAATTAGCAGTTTTTGATTGACTTATGTGGACAAATTTGTCTGATTTTGGATTTAGTCTGTTAGGGAAACTGAATTGAAACTTTTTGAAATTTCTCAAAACAAATTTTCGATCAGATTCTCCAAGGAATTTGGGGAATTTCCAAGATTCCCAGGAATTTGGGGAATTCCCCAGATCCCCAGGTATTTGGGGAATTTCCCAAAATATCCAGTCATTTGGGAAATTTCCAAAATCAAAAAAAAATAGACCACCCTCATATTCCTATATGAATTTGGGAAATCTGCAGAATTCCCAAAATACCTGGGAATCTGGGGAATTCCCCTAATTCTTTGAAGAATGTATAAGGGTGCAGGTGGTTTATTTTTCAGACTATCTATTTGGGAAATTTCCAAAATAACCAGAAATTTGGGAAATTTCTAAAATCTTGAAACTATATCATTCTCAAATTCCTGTAGTAATTTGGGAAATCTTGGGAAATTCTTTGGAGAATCTGAAGGGTGTGTGCAGTGCAGTTTACTTTTCAATTACAGGATATTTCTTAAATGCTTAGCTATTTAGGAAATTTCCCAATTACCCAGACAGCGCGGGTAAACAGCAGGAGTAAAAATAAGTAATAATATTTAAACCCGGGCAATGCCGGGTTAGTCAGCTAGTATAAATCATCATAAATATTTATCATTACTAAGAAAAAGGTCTATACTTGTAACATAATTATTTCAATTTCTTCTTAAATTGTTTAAATAAAATTAAAATAAAATTTCAGGGATGGTATTTCTCAGCAAAAATTAAAAAAGCGTACTTATAGTACAAAAGTCGGACCCACATACGTTGAACAGTACAAAGGTTGGACAGTACGAACGTCGGACTTACAAACGTCAGACGGGTACAAACGTCGGACTAGTACAAACGTCAGACTGGTACAAACGTCGGACTGGTACAAACGTCAGACTGGTACAAACGTCAGACGGGTACAAACGTCAGACTGGTACAAACGTCGGACTAATACAAACGTCGGCCCCGGTACAAATGTCGACGGGTACATTTATTAGGAAACACATTGGACTTTGGTTGAGTTTAAAAAAAAGATAATTGTTATAAGAAATAAATTAAAAATCACTCACTCATTGTGTTAAAAATAAAATATAACTGAATAAAGTTTCATCCTTTTAAGGTAGCCCCGTATAAACAACAGAAATAAAAGGAGTTGAGTTTTTGTTACAAACTCTGATGTTCTAAAGCCTATACCTTTGGAACCCGATCTTGTATTACCTTTTATATTCCAACCTATGACATCTATGAGTTCAAACAATTTAAGTTTGAAAGTAGCAACGGTTAAAACCATCAGGCTTCAAAGATATAGGGATGAGAATATTTGAGTTAGGAGAAAGAACTCCGTTCATTTTGTTAGATTTTAATTAGACCATTAGATAAAAGGAAGTAAATTTTTAATTTGAAAAATTTTTAAATTAAACTAACATGTGTTTAACATGTTTAACCTGTAAAAGTCCGACGTTTGTACTGTCTGATGTTTGTAAGTATTAGGTTTGTACCGTACAAAGTTTGTGGGTTCGCCGTTTGTACTGGTACCGAAATAGATGTTTAGCACTTTTTTATTATTACTCAAGTGGCCACAGCCCTGCACAGGTCATTTTGATAGAACCAGTTTTTTATGTTAACAGATTAAAGATAAAGTTTGTTAATATCTACTATATCATAGATATAAAGAAGGAATGCTGCCGCACAACACAACTTTGATAAAGAAAAGAAAATATCTGATCTGACAATGAAAAAAGATATTTATGGGGTTCTTTCTAATAGATTCTAGCACATTCGTGATCCAAAATAGAAGGAATAATAAAGAAAAAAATGTATTTGCCATGAAATTTTTTTTTCTAGTTACACATTAGACGTAGCTATAAGTGTAAAATAGACCTATGATAGGCCGGGAACTCTTAACATTCTGGCCGCCCCATCAAAGTTAAACCCAGCCAGCATATGATAGGGGCCCGGGCGGGGCAGTACTATCCGCATGTCGACAAGGCCGTTATAAGGTGTTGGTCTGGTTTGAATTCAAATTGTCCCACCGTGGTTTCTGGTTTCTCCACATGAACATGAAAAATATCATAGATTTTAATGATTCTTATTGGAAGACTTTCCTGTGGGGTCACGTGAGTTATCTACAGAATTTGGACCTAATTAGTTTTGGCCGTTCTGCAGTTTTTGATGCAAATAAAAGACAAATAAATGACAAGATGTTGGGGCCATGTTTGGCAGGATCCACTTCAAATTGAAAAGATTAAAATTTTCAATGTTTACATCTGCATAAAATTACAACTAGAGGAGCGACAAGGTCAAAAAGCCGGGATAGTAATGAAAAGATTTTCCCTTCTCCCTCTGTCTAGTTTTCAGTGGATGTGGGAGAAAGATATCTGGTATTGAAATGTCATACTGAAGGTATAAGAGTTTTGTCCCTGCCAAACCAGGGGTTATAACTATATCTATAACAATTACCATAACCATTCCAACATCACTTCAAGGGTTAGGATTGTTTTAAAAATTACCTATGGTTGGCACAATATTTATGTTTTTTTTTTTTCTTAACGGGTTCTTTACATGTTATCTAAGTGTTAAAAGTTCTCTTACATTTCATCAATGAGAGTTTTACCAATCACTTTGCTTAAAGTAAAGCTAATAGTTAATACTGTGTAATTGCTATGTAAGGGAGTTAAGCTGAGTATGCAGTGTTGTGGACAAATTCTTTAGGATTCATTTGAGGCATACAAAACTTTTCCACGATGTATTGAGTTTGAGTACATAGTCGACGTTCAAAATCATGAATTTGGGTGGGTACGTTTTCAGAATCGGTTTTTTGAATAATTAAATATCGACGACGAAAAATAAAGTAACAATAAAACAAGAAAAAAATTAGATGGTTAGGAACATATTTCTCAAAAGAAAAAAAACAATTCTGAAAACGTATCCACCCAAATGTATGATTTTTCACGTCGATTTTGCGCTCAAACTCAGGATTTACAAATCTTTAAAAAGTTTAATATGTCCAGACCTAAAGAACGAAAAGTTAAATGCCACTTAACTGACTTAATTTAAACCTTAACTTTAAGCGTGAGGTTAAATATTTAACCCTGTGGTTAAATATTTAACTCGTCGAAATCGACAAATTAAAATTTAAACACAGGGTCAAAATCTTGACATCCCGCAATCCCTATTTGTCTATCATCATTAAGCTGAGTAAGCGGCATTCAAATAATTACGATATTTTAAAAGTAAAAACCATGATTTGATAAATTTCACGTTTTAGATTGATTAATGTTTGTACGTAAACCCAATTTACGGTTGTAACTGGAAATATGTTTTGTTTTCCGTCACGTAAATAATTTGAAATTAGAAAACAGCTGATTTCCGATATTTACGTAATATCCATAGAGAATAGAATATATAGAGAGGAATTAAAAGAATCTCTCGGTATGAATTTTTTCAGTCCCTTTCAGCCTGAAAGGGAGTTCAAAGTGTACAAATCATGTAAATGTTCACAAATTATATGAAGTAGAGTACATTAATACAGTATGTTCCCTAGACTATTAAATAAACTTTATAATGAATTAGGTGAATAAAAACATCATTTGATTTCAAGTTATAACGGACAATCATCGTTTGTAAAGTGGAAGGCATAGAGTCTATGTGAAATGATCATTGGTCAATTATGAAACCAGCCTATTTCATAATTTGGTTTTCTTTTAACAATAATTTTAGATTTTCTATAAAATGATATTCCAGGGCCCAACAGGTTATATAGCATAAATATGTGAAGTACACCTGCAGTATGGAAACAGTACAACAAAATGGCCGTTTTACACTTTTTTCTAGTTAATTCCTCTCTATATATTCTATTCTCTATGGTAATATCTGTCCGTAAATCCTTTTTTCTGATTGGCTCGGATTTTTCCCGGGAAATTCAAATTTAAAATTGAGAAAAGTTTATATTTAAGTAGCTACTCATTATTTTACAGAACTTTTAACCTCAAACTTAAAATTTACGCATTCTTTAGTTTTAGACTCAGCTCAAATGAATTTGTCCACAACTTTGCATACTCAGTTCAACTACCTTAGATAGCCGATCTGTCCCTTTAAATGTCACAGGCGAAAAAAAGGTCTAGTTTGAGTTAATGAGGTAAACCAATTTTTAACTCGATCCAGTCTTGAAAATGATGCAACATTTCATAGCAGTTTGGATCTATGTGCGTACAATAAAAACTCAAATCATGTGTTAAATACTTTTTTTTCTTATATTCATGTATACAAACATATTACCTAGCAATATCACTGTCAATCATAGCACTTAATTAAGCAATATCTGTAGAAATTGTTAAAAGGACCGAAAGAAGAATGGACAATTTTGAATAATGTAAACAAAGTTTTGCAAAATTTTCAAAACACTTTTTTTAATTTTGTCAAAAAATGTTATTTTTAACTTACTCTTATTCCTATTTCAATCTTTAAAATGTGTATAAAACTTGTAAATATAGCTGGCTAAACGGCTCGATCGAATGGGCACTTCAGCTAGTCTTTATAATAAAGCTCTTTGCTCGTATATATATTTATTTGATTGTAAATCAGCTATGGGTGGCCACGCGGCTGGACTGAATGGGCTGAAATCGTTTGAGAGAACCCTTGAGTACCCGGGGAACAAAGGCAAAAAAATGTTTGTTTTTTTCAAAAATCGAATATTTTTTATTCCCATGGCAATTTAATTTCTTTCACCTATTTTGTTTTGATGTCAGTTAGGGTTTTATAAAAATACAAAAGAAATATAGTTTTAATAAAGCTTCTGTAGGGATTAAGTCCATGAACTGAGATAATACCAGTTAACGGTTTTATACTAGAATCCTATATAATCCACCAACCCTAGACTAACTTTAATAAACTCTAGAAAACTATTTCTTATAATATCTGTTTATCTAACTTTATCCCTGTCATGGACTCTGTCGAGAGGGATTAATCTTAAAGTCTTTTTTTCTAAAATCATATTTTTGTTTATCTATATATATTCTTTGGGTGGGTGTCTGTTTGTTTGTTTGTTTGTATCCAAGAAACGTCAAAACGGTTGAACCAATCAGAACCCCAATTATGTTGTGTGTAAAATCACATTTATGGACCATCAACATTGAAGAAAAATCCAAGAAAATAGTTAAAATGTATCTATTTTTTGAAATGCACCAATCTGAAAGAAAACAACTTTTGAAAATTATCTTTAATGGTCGACAGAGCAACAGCTAAAAGCTAAAATTATTTACAGAAAAGAAGGTGCCTGAAAGCATAGTGTAATATATTTAGTATAAGGAACAAAATATATACATCTTTAGATTTAACAAACCATAATTGAGTCACGGAAGTTCGTAGTAAGATTTTGACTCCACTGGACACCACCGGAGGGAATTCTTTTTCCCTGGAGGGGTTTGAAAAAATGCTTTTTATAATTCAAAACTGGAGGGATTTAGATATCTTTCCTGGGGGTTTATAACTCCACTGGAGGGATTCAGTTATCCTTCCAAGGGGTTTATAATTCCACTGGAGGGATTCAGATATCCTTCCTGGGGGTTTATAATTCCACTGGGGGGATTCAGTTATCCTTCCAAGGGGTTTATAATTCCACTGGAAGGATTCACATATCCTTCCTGGGGGTTTATAATTCCAATGGAGGGATTCAGTTATCCTTCCTATGAGTTTAAAATTCCACTGGAGGGATTCAGATATCCTTCCTGGCGGTTTATTATTCCACTGGAAGGATTCAGTTATCCTTCCAAGGGGTTTATAATTCCACTGGAGGGATTCAGATATCCAGGCTGAAAAGGATAAAAAAATGAGTATAAACTAAAAGGAAAGACGGATGAAAAGTATGGAAGGTTAACAAGAATGATAAACCCCCTGAAAGAAGATATCTATATCCCTCTAGTGGAATTATACACCCCTAGAAAGGATATCTGAATCCCTCCAGTGGAATTACATACCCATAAGAAGGAAATCTCAATCCCTCCAGTGGATTTATAAACCTCCTGGAAAGATATCTAAATCCCTCCAGTGGAATTATAAACCTCCTGGAAAGATATCTAAATCCCTCCAGTGGAATTATAAACCCCAAGAAAGGATATCTGAATCCCTCCAGTGTAATTATAAACCCATAGGAAGGATATCTCAATCCCTCCAGTGAAATTATAAACCCCCTGGAAAGATTTCTGAATCCCTCCAGTGGAATTATAAACCCCTAGAAAGGATATCTGAATCCGTCCAGTGGAGTTATAAACCCCTAGGAAGGATAACTGAATCCCTCCAGTGGAATTATAAACCCCTAGGAAGGATAACTGAATCCCTCCAATGGAATTATAAACCCCTGGGAAGGATAACTGAATCCCTCCAGTGGAATTATAACCCCCCAGGAAGGACATCTGAATCCCTCCAGTGGAATGTAAATCACCCTGCGTAAAGTTTTAATTGTAAAAGGCATTTTTTGAAACCCCTCCAGTGAAACTAAAATCCCTCCGGTGGTCCCCTAGTAGAATCGAAATCTTACTACGAACTTCTTTGAGTCCCATAATTCTTATATTTACATAATATGTAATATATTCTTTTTATTTAAACCAGTAACCAGGATATAATTTGTATATGTAAACCCTAATCAATATTTAGCTATTAGCACCAGAAACACAATTAAAGATTAAATATAATTCTTATCTTCAAACCTTTAAGGAATTTGAGTCTTTGCCACAAACTCTAATTTTCTAATCCCTTTCTCTGTGAGTGTGCAACCCATTATCGTAGGCCTTAGACCTTAGATATTTTAAATTTTGTTAGATAAAATAAACTAGTTATAGAATTGCGAGGTTGCAAAGATAGGGGATCAAAAATTTGAGTTTGTGGCAAAGACTCAATTTCTCCCAACGAAGTTAATTCTTGTATGTAGTATGAGAGTCATAGGAGTCGAGGGAATATATTTAAAGTTACTTTGTATAAGTTTCCTAATGTTTAGAAGTTAACCTTATTAAAGGAAGTGTTCGCAAAAAATGAAAGGGGGTATAGGCTTGCGACGAAAAATAAGCGCTTTTGATTGCTTCTAATCTAACCTCTATCTGTTGCGTCTATAAGGAGAAAATTGTTAAAAAACGAATTTTGCTGAATTGAGAGCGTTGCAATATACGACTCGGATCCTAAAAAAAATCAATTTAATTTCAAACAAATCATTCAGATAACAACCTATAGCCATCGATTATTTTTCGCCACATTTGTATATATTTATATATATTTGTATATATTTAATTTTCATAAAATTTTTACTTCTTTCATATACAATGCACTTAAAACAACGTTTTTTTCCGCTAGGGTTACGGTTTGACATTGATAGTAAAGTAATATTAAACTAATGTGTTCTTATGTCTCGTAGAGGGATTCAGTTATACCTGGATTTATACGGCTGTGAAAGACTTTGATGGAGTAGGGCATTTACTACACTATGTTTTACACTATTATTTTGGTTCGGAGTATTATAAAGTTTTTGGACAGAAATTTACTCTTTAAAAGTTTTCTTTACAATACAAGGTTTTCTCAAGTTCAGGTGCAGAATGTAGAAATGAAATTTTGAATCACAGGACCATTTTTTCTGTTTCACTTTATTTCCCTTCATTTTTTTCCCCTTTAAATAAATCTATACTTTTATAAGAAGAAAACTCTTTGATAATGACAAGATTTTCTAGAATTTTAAACAAATAGTGTGTAAAATGTAATTTTTGCAAGAATTTTGCAGTTTAAAATTTTCTTAAAACACATAGTTTTTATTTTTATTTCTTTTTATTTCTCAAACAGTATAATATTAGGATGCAAAGATACAATTTTACAGGAATAAGGAATTAAGGAAAATGATAAAGAGATAAAGGATACAGATTCAGATTAAGGAATTCAAGAATACAATGCGTAAAGATTAAACCATTAGGATACAAGGATACAATTAAGGTTAAAAGATTAAACCATTAAGATACAAGGACACGAGGACACAAAATAAAAACACTAGTAACGAGTACACAATAATACAAGGATACAAGGATACATGATAAAAACACTAGTAACAAGGACACAATACAAGGGTACAAGGATACAAAAATACAAGGATACAAGGATACAGGATAAAAAAAACAAGTAACAAGGACACAAGAATACAAGGATACATGATAAAAAGGTTAGTAACACGGACACAATAATACAAGGATACAAGGATACATGATAAAAACACTAGTAACAAGGACACAATACAAGGGTACAAGGATACAAAAAAAACACTAGTAACGAGTACACAAAAATACAAGGATACAAGGATACAAGGATACAGGATAAAAATAAACAAGTAACAAGGACACAAGAATACAAGGATACATGATAAAAACATTAGTAACAAGGACACAAGAATACAAGAATACAAGGATACAAGATTAAATTATATTATATTTGAATAATTGTGGTAAACAAAAATTTCTTTGTTAGTTAATATAAATGACAAGGTAGTTAATATAAATGACAACATGGTAGTTAATAAAAATGACTACATGGTAGTTAATAATAATAACAAAATGGTAGTTGATATAAATGACAACATGGTAGTTAATATAATGACATCATGGTAGCTAATAAAAATGACAACATGGTAGTTAATAAATATGACAACATGGTAGTTAATAAAAATGACAACATGGTAGTTAATAAAAATGACAACATTGTAGCGACGCTTAAATGACAATAGAAGTAAACAGACTGAATACTTATTATGGAAACGCAGTATTAATACAAGATGCATCTAAACAATAACAAACGAATTGTTGTGAACTATATTCCAGGAATCCACGGGCGCCACAGGGGTCCCCCCAGCATCGAGGTGATGAAGAACTCGATGTTTATCTCGGATTTCTCTTCGAGGGTTCCGTCGGACTGGGAGAGGAGAAGGTTGTTGAGGTGAGAATCTAACTCTCTTCTTCATTCTCTGGGCTCTCTGGAGAGGTGCTAGAGAGGTTGGAGCCAAGGAAAAGAACGGAGCCCGAGCCAACAGAGACGGAGCCAACGGAGGTCTTCCACGTCAGGGAAGCAACTGCGGAACTAGAGCACAATCAGAAAGAACAGGTTTGAGTCAGTCCACGGAGACAGAATGACTTAAAACCAATCTGGACTTGAAAATACTTTGGATACTTAGAAAGCACTAGATAAGGTCCTCTGTACAGCAGAGATAACGGGGGCTTAGATGTATCTTCCCTGACGAACACATGAGAACAGGTTGTTAAACTTGACGGAATCCTGTCTGGCTTCAAGTCTGAGAACAAAGAATGATGATGCCAGATCAAAGTATTGTTTTTCAGGATGGATTAAATTCTCCTGAGATATTCTGGCGAAGGTAGCTCCGGACTGTCCAGAAACTCTTCGGGCAACACTAACGGAGAACCATAAAGAGCCTCGGAGGCGGAGATAACAAAATCTTCTCTAGGAACGCTCTGGAGACCTAGTAGAACCAGGGGAAGATGATGGAACCAATTTCACTTGCGTCAGCGAGATCACATCGGGGTCACCAAAATGTAGCTGTAAACTGTATTCCAGAAATCCAGGGGCGCCACAACATGGTAGTTAATAAAAATGACAACATGGTAGTTAATAAAAATAACCACATTGTAGTTAATAAAAATTACAACATGGTAATTAATAAAAATGACAACATGGAAGTTAAAATAAATGACAACATAGTAGTTAATAAAAATGACAACATGGTAGTTAATATAAATGACAACATGGTGGTTAATAAAAATGACAACACTGTAGATAATAAAAATGACAACATGCTAGTTAATAAAAATTACAACATGGTAGTTAATAAAAATAACAGCATGGTAGTTAATAATAGTGTAACAATGTGTGATTTTGTTGATCTTTTACGATCAGCAGTTCAAATATTTTTTAGATCGCTGAGATCATAGCTACCTAGGGGTATCATGCCCCCCTCCCTTTTACCCTTCGGTTGGACTTTTGAATCCTATTTTGAATCCTAACGGATTTATTTGAGTTTGCATGTGAATTTTATAAATAACCCAAGCCACGCCGAAAACCGAAGCCACGCCAATTGTTCCGTTATTCCAGAGGCCCGGGCGCTGGTGGGATGGCCGGCCAGCTCCCGGGGAACTAGGGTTAAGCTCTAGGCAAGGGTGGAGTGAAACTGGGGAAAAAATGGCAGTTGAAGACCACCTCCCTAGTTAATAGGTTCCCCTGGAGATCTCCCAGCACTCTGAACTATTCTCAATTCATGCAATTTGATTCGTATAGTATTTTCCTATAGTTTTTGTATCTTTGTAAATAATAATAAATTGTAAGAAAAACCGACTCGTCGAATATTCAATCAAATAAGTAGTTGCATTTATTCATTTTTCTTTCATATGTAATAATAGTAACAACATGGTAGTTAATGTAGATGACAACATGGTAGTTAATAATAATAACAACATGGTAGTTAATATAAATGACACCATGGCAGTTAATATAATGGCAACATGGTAGTTAGTAAAAATGACAACATGGTAGTTAATATAAATGACAACATGGTAGTTAATAAAAATGACAACATGGTAGTTGATATAAATGACAACATGGTATTTAAAAAATGACAACATGTTAGTTAATAAAAATGACATTATGGTAGTTCATAAAAATGACAACATGGTAGTAAATAAAAATGACATTATGATAGTTAATAGAAATGACAACATGGTTGTTAATATAAATAAAAACATGGTAGTTAATAAAAATGACAACATGATAGTTAATAGAAATGACACTATGATAGTTAATAGAAATGACAACATGGTAGTTAATATAAATAACAACATGGTAGTTAATAAAAATAAGAACATGATAGTTAATAAAAATGACAACATAATAGTTAATAAAAATGAAAACATGGTAGTTAATAAAAATGACATCATGGTAGTTAACAAAAATGACAACATGATAGTTCATAAAAATGACAACATGGTAGTTAATAAAAATGACAACATGGTAGTTAATAAAAATGACAACATGGTAGTTAATATAATGACAACATGGTAGTTAATATAATGACAACATGGTAGTTAATAAAAATGACAACATGATAGTTAATAAAAATGACATTATGATAGTTAATAAAAATGACAACATGGTAGTTGATAAAAATGACAACATGGTAGTTCATAAAAATGACAACATGGTAGTTAATAAAAATGACAACATGGTAGTTCATAAAAATGACAACATGGTAGTTAATAAAAATGACAACATGGTATTTCATAAAAATGACAACATGATAGTTGATAAAAATGACAACATGTTAGTTAATAAAATGACAACATCGTAGTTAATAAAAATGACAACATGTTCGTTAATAAAAATGACAACATGTTCGTTAATAAAAATGACAACATGTTAGTTAATGAAAATGACAACATGTGGTTAATAAAAATGACAACATGGTAGTTAATAAAAATGTCAACATGGTAGTTAATAAAAATGACAACATGGTAGTTAATAAAAATGATATTACGGTAGTTAATAAAAATGACAACATGGTAGTTAATAAAAATAACAACATGGTAGTTAATATAATGACAACATGGTATTAGTTAATAAAAATGACATCATGGTAGTTCATAAAATGACAACATGGTAGTTAATATAAATAACAACATGATAGTTTATTAAAATGACAAGATGTTAGTTAATAAAAATGACAAAATGGTAGTTAATAAAAATGATAACATGGTAGTTCATAAAAATGACAACATGGTAGTTAATAAAAATGACAAGATGGTTGAGTAATTAAGATTCAGATTTGTGACATGAATACCTAGTTTGATGGAACTCACATCAACAGTCGAGCAAAACTTTGCTAGGCAACAGACCTCCAGATAGATATATGGATGGATAGATAGATAGATAGATAGATATATGGATGGGTAGATAGATAGATAGGTATAAGATATAAAAGGAAAATAGATAGAAGATTGATAAATAGATGGGCAAAAAATAGATAGTTAATTAGGTAGATAGATCTTTTACATTAACATATTAATTAGAAGCATCTAGCTGTTGAAAAAGGAGAAAAAACATGTTTACTATTTTTTAACTGATTAAAAGTTTCAATGGAAGATTTGCTTTGGTTTAAATATAAGAAATCCTAGGGATCATTCAACAATTATTCCCCCCAACTCTTTATCCCCACAATGTACCACGCCAAATTAAAGTAAACTCAAGGTTAACCCCCCCCCCCCCAACCTCTTTAACCCTCAATGTACCACGCCAAATTCCATGTAAGTTTGACATCTGAAATGTCAATCATATCTCCTTTTATTGAAGAGTTATTTAGAAGAACACAAATGTTTTGAAAACTACAGAATCTACGATGTCACAAAGTCCTACCAGTGTTGCCGCATACATTTTACTCCTTCTGTCTACATAGTTTGATATCTATGTCAATAAATTCATGGCTCCCACTACCCCATAACCCCTCCAAGAACCACTTCTGCCTCCCCCAAGATCGACCCTCCCTCCTCCTTTCATAATTTTCCCCTGTCTTCTGTATGCAAGACGTTTTCTTTAGTGAAAATATCACTTAGTAAATGTATAGTGTACTCTCTTATCTACACTAGGAGAATACATAAATTCTACACAAGAGATAGGTAAAGAAAATACATTGTATATCTTGATGTACAGTAGTAATTCCTGGTATATTCCTAGAGAACGATTTTTGGAACCCCCCCCCCCCCCCCCTATCAATTTTTTACATGGATCTTACAGAAAGTGTCTTAACTTAACCTAACCCGTAGCCGCAGCGCTTGGCCCCCTAGCCTGTCCTAGCTGCAGCGCACGGCCCAGAAAGTGTCTTAACTAACCTAACCCGTGGCCGCAGCGCTCGGCCCCTGAGCCTGTCCTAGCCGCAGCGCTCGGCCCAGAAATTGTCTTAACCTAACCTAACCCTAAATACTACAAAATAACTTAAAATTAAAGGTCATGTACAAAATTGATATGAGGGGGCGGGGTCCAAAAATCGTTCACTAGGACAAACCCTAATTCCTGTTTGTTCATTTGTATGTTCGATTATAAAACCCCAGATCAATTTGCCTCAAATGTTAATTGGGGAATTCGGTAGAACCAAAGGAATGTTCTTAGCTTGGTTTTAAAATTCTAGGTTTAGTTAGTTGACTTTTATAGATAAAGTTTCGTGCAGGCAAAACTAGTAAATACATTTAAGAAAAAAATATAAGGTATTTATTTATATGTAAATATAATAAGTAATCTTGTTTTACTATATTTGTATGCCTGGCGATTTGACTCAAATTTAATTTGGAAATGTTCTGCATTTTATAATTGTGATTCTATCATTATACTTATGTTGATGTTACACATTTTGGTTTGCTGGGTAAAAAAACATACGCATAATGGTCATGTTATTTTTCATTACTCCTATATTCAGGAACACTGTAGAGAAATTGCCTCATTCCTCTCTTAAGCTGGATAATTTGTTCTTTTCCCTCTTCCTTCTTCTAGAGCCGTTAAACAAATTTTAATTTTCAGAGATAATATCTTTTCATGTTATCATCAAAGAGAATTATTGATGTGTTTCTTTAATAAGCTTTGTATATTTACCCTATTATTTTGTACCGTCCATTTATGTGTTTGTCAATTTCTGAAATACATTTTTAACCCAGGATAAGAAGAGTCATAATACTTGCTGTTGTTTCAAAGAATATATTTGTCAATATTTTAATTGAAAGCATCTAAAGCATCCAGTGAACATTAAAATGATTTTCTAACTCCCTTAACCATATAAAGGCTGGGGCCGAGGGGTCTGAATAGAACAGGAGGGGGGGGGGCGTCCTAGAAAAAGACCTTAGAGAATAGGCATATAGAAATGGAATGCATGTTCATAGCCCAATTGTTCAAGGCCAAAAAAAAATTTAGATCGATAACTTTTATAGTTTGAGTGCTAAAAAATGAAAAAATGCCAAAAAAAGGTCTAAAACAATGTAAAAATATTTTTTTGGTTTAACACAAATATCAAAGTGTGACATATTTTTCTACATCTATTTTTCAAAGGCTTTTCTAAACTAAAGTATTTAGATCTGTAGCTTTAGTCATAAAAAAGTTATGGGCTATGCTATTTTAGATTTTTTATACTGACCTGACATACATACATAGGTACATCGGAAATGCCATATTGCCACTCTATAAATGGAGGGTTACTTGAAAAGTAAAATTACATCATATAAAAAAATACTTTAAAGTCTCACTTTTGCCTTTGGCTAAAAAGTTTCATTAATAAAGCTTTAATCAATACTGCCTTCAGTGTAAATATATCTTTGATATCATTATTTAGGTAATAAATCCTTTTAAAATATAGATTTTTTTATAAGGAACGTTTCCATCTCTAGTCTTCACCCCTTGCAGCTTACACCACAGTATTAAGAGGGAGTGTCTGATAAGTATACTCAAGAGAATTGCATAAATAATTTATTAACACTTGGGATGGAACAGTTCTTGACAAAGAACACAAAGAACGGAAAGGAACAGGATGGACCGTAGAACGGAAAGGAACAGGCTGGACCGTTCACGAACACCAAGACGGAAAGGAACGGAATGGATGTAACACTTGTAAAAAGAACAAACGAGGACGGAACGATCAAGCTAAAGGCCCTTGTTCTAGAACGGAACGGAACGATTTTAAAAAAGTCGAAACGTGCCCAGCCCTAACTTGTACTTGTAAGCGTAGTTCCATGTGACTCTTCATGCAAAGATGGCAATGCCCGGTAAAAACTGTAGCCTTAATAGATTTATCTTATGTATTATGTTTATAATATGTTTATGATAAAATATGTTTATAATATATTTAAAATATATTTAAAATACATTATATGTATTATAATTTAGAAAACAAATTATTTTCAATTGTGGTTGCATTAGGAATTTTTGCATTTTTTTCCGGAGGAACACATTTCAAATTATCAGAACACATAAAATCCACAAATGAGACTAGGGCATTGCAAGTTTTGCTTACATGGTTAACTGAAATATATTTTCAGTTTCTTTTATGCCTAATTTTATTGCCAAAACTTAAGCAATTTTGCTAATGTTTAACAAATAGTTTAACAAATCTGGCCACGCTAGGGCATAAAATAAGGAAAAAATCATGTTTGAATCTTTAGAGACATGAGAATGATGTCAAACTTTATTTAGGTAAAACTTAAAACTCATCTGCCTCCGCAATGGCTAACCTTCGCGATATGAAATACATAGCAAAATATTTGGCATACCTCTGCCTATCATTTTGCCCATGGAACCATCCGGGAAAAATCTATGGTTTTCACTGTAATTAAGAAAAAAGATTAAAGTTCTATAATCTCGGTATTATTTGCGGCATTCTACACCAAGAATATCCATGAATATCTGAAAAAAGGAGAACATTTTCAAGGACTCAAAAACTTTAATTCAATTGAAACTATTTTTTCATATACTAAAATTCTATATTTTATTTATGCCCTAACGAGGCCCGAATCCGATTAAAACAACATTTATCTTGGAGGAGTAGACAGTATAATAAAAATAAAATTGGAAGGACGAGGATTTAGTGGTGGCTCGGACGAGAAAATAAGGAGAATGTGGCTCGGACTAGAAATTGTTGTGACTGGCCTTCGTGACCCCAAGGAAAGTTTAAGAATGATCAAAATTTCAAAAATTGCGTTCAACAAAATTGGATTGTATTACTCTTTCAATTAGAATAGAAGCCTAGTTAAAATTTTTTTACTTTAACCAACTTTGGTAATCGTATTTGTGTTTATGTTTAAAATTATATAGATTAGAATTAATCTCTGTTCATATTATTTTCTATTTACAAACACTTTCCCCTCTATTCAAAACAAACAATGAATAAAAACAAGAAAACATACTTTTATGCATTCATGAAATAAAATTCTGAAAAAAGAAAAAAGAAATTTTTCTTTTTGACTTTTTAACATAAAATGGTTTAAATTTTGTTTTAAAAGTTTTACAACCTGAAGACCAGACGTTTTGCAGACATTTGTTCCGAAGGTTTAATGTTTTTAAAAATTTCAAAGGTTTCAAAGGTTACAATGGTTGCGGGCGGGGGTATAAAGTTATTAAAATTCCCTATAAAGTGCAATTTGGATGAAAAATATCAAAATTTATCATCATTCACAGAGATTATGAATTTAATAATAAATCATACCCTCTAAATTTTGAAAGGTTTATTTCTTAGAATCTTCTGGATTATAATGTCTGTGAACGAGCCTACCACTCACGAGCCTTTCTTTAGAACCCTCAAATGGATTTGTACAAATCAAATTTCCTCAATGGATGATAATGTTCAGCACAAAACTCATTGTTTTGTAATTACTTCTTTCAGTATTTAAAGGGAGAGGCCGACTTGACATGGTAGGAACAGATTGAGACAATAAAAATTAAATGTTATCATTGAACATAAATAATCTTATTCGGTTATCGGTTTCTTTATTCTTTGATGTTTTCCGAAGATTTCCAGGAATTATATTGAAAAGACGACATTTGTAAAATTTGAAGAAATCTGCAAACAAAGGAATTTAGTTTTTGCCACAAACTAAGATTTTCTAATACATATATCTTTGCAACCCAGTGTTGTAAACCCTAGAAATTATTTTGGGTTAAATAATCCAAGTTTAAAGTATTAAAGATTGCAACATCAGTTTGCAAACATATAGGGATTAGAACATACTAGTTTGTGGCATAGAAATTCAATAAAATTTTAATAAGAAATAATTAATTTTACTATCTATTCACAAATTTCAATTGAGCAATATGTTTCTAAACAATGAATTAGTTTACTGTAGAATTTTGTGTAACAATTTCCATCGTCGTTATGGAACAATTGTTAAAAACCCGATTCTTAAAAGCATCTCTCTAGATTTGCATTTGACAATCCAGAAAGATTTTGAAGATTGAATTTGTGCTCTTGCTGAACAATAACACACCGTAATGAATCATAAAATTTTCTCGACAATACTGCACTCTCTGCTCAACTACCATGTTGAGCCATTCTCTCCCTTTAAATTCGTGTATTTTGTCTATGTTGTTTATGTAGTCTGTGTTGTCCATGTTATCTATGTTGTCTATGTTGTCTATGTTGTCTATGTTGTCTATGCTGTCTATGTTGTCTATGTTGTCTATGTTGTCTATGTTGTCTTTGTTGTCTATGTTGTCTATGTTGTCTACATTGTCCATGTAGTCTATGTTGTCTATATTGTCTATGTTGTCTATGTTGTCTATATTGTCTATGTTGTCTTTGTTTTCTATGTTGTCTACATTGTCCATGTTGTCTATGTTGTATATGTTGTCTACATTGTCTATGTTGTCTGTTGTCTACGTTGTCTATGCTGTCTATGTTGTCTATAATGTCTATGATGTCTATTATCTATGTTGTCTGAGAAAGTAAATTTGGAAAGTGTTCTACAATATTGGATATTTCTTCAAACCTTACAACTTCAAGAATATTATATAGATAGATAGATAGAAGGATAGATAGAAAGCTAGCTAGCTAGTTTGATTGATAGATAGATAGCTAGATAGATATATACATAAATATATCGATAGATAGATAGATAGATATGTAATTAGACTAATCAAATAGGTTGTCAAGTACAATAGATGGCAACACAGAATGCGTACACTTTCAGTAAGGGTGTATTTACGTCATAAGATGGTCATAAGTGTCAACTCAAATTCTGTGTCTGAAAAAACTATAAATAAAAGTGATAAGGTAAGACTAAAGTGCTAATTTTAACAATCTATTTGAGACAAATAAAAAATAAATTTACATTAATTGTCAACACAAATAAAAACTAGAAAAAGAACACTCTTGATTCAAATTTCAATACTGTGAACCAACCCTTTTATTATACTCAGTTTGAACTTTGAACCAAGTTTATACTAGTTTTATATGTTCAGCATGTTTTAATCAAATCCTCTATCTTTATATTTATCTATATCTATCAATCTATCTTTCTATCTATCTATTCATTTGAGTTGTTCAAAGAATTTTGATTACTGAGGATCGTCATGAGGCGTAAAACATTATGTTTCGTATAATTCTTTTTTTTCATAAAATGTGAAGTTTAAAAACTTAAATATCTATTCATTTATGTATTTTAGAAATATGTTTTCTCACAGTAATAAAGTTAGAAAAAGGAATTTTTTCTTTGTTACAAACTCTAATTGTATTAATCTATATATTTAAGCAACCTAATAGACCTTTGATAATTTAAAGCTCGAAATTTTTAAGTTCAGAATTTTAAAATTTAATTTAAAAATTCAAGATTTTGATTAATTAAGATATTGATAAAATGCTAGGACTCTTAAGAATTAATAATAAAAATCTTTGTTTTATTAATTTTTACTAAAGTACAAACAGTGCAAATAATTTTAGCCAATTGGTTTCTTCTATTAGATTATCAGATTGGTTCACAAATAGCAAAGTATTGTCCTGTATTCTAAATTGGAGAAAAAATATTAATATTTTATGGCTGCAAGAACAGAACAGGTTGTGGGTAGGAAAATATATTCTTTTGTGATTAAATAATTCTAAAGATATAAAATAAAAATAAAAAGCCTTTTGTCGATCTGAGGCCAAAGTTAAAAAATTTGAACCATGTGGTTCAAATAAGAGACGGGGTTCAAACATGGTATGGTTCCAATAAAAAGTGTAAATAAATATTAAAAAATCATAAATGTACCCAGTGGCTCTTTTCGCATAACGTCCAACTAATTCCAATACTTTTTCCTAAATAAAGAAAACAGTTTATTATATTTATAATTAATAAATTATAAATAATTGTTCATGTCTCTGAAAAATAAATGCGCTAGTCTAGCAAACTAATGAAGAAAGGTGAAAACATATATAATGTAAATAAACTGGCTAATTTGGAAATCAATTGAACGAAATGAAAATCAAATTAGGCGGGCTCTTAATTGTTAACAACCATTTAATTAGCTGGGTTGTTCATTTAATTTTTTTTCTTTCCAAATTGTTGGCTCATAATTTCTGTGTAAAAATGTGAGTGATGCATAGAAGTAGAAGTAGAGATGGGCATCATTTTTGTGAACAAACTAAATTATTTAAAACGAAAAAACCAACAATTTAAAATTGATCGTTCATGAACTATTTTTTAATTTTACCAAACAAACGAGTTTTCCAAAAGATTAAAAAAAATATCACTGTTATACAAAATTTTTTGAAAAATTGAATGTTTTTCATTAAAAAAAAAATTATTTTATGAAACGAACAATTTTACTGAACAATCGTTCTGTGAGTAAACAAGCAAAATAGATGGAAAATTAACAATGATTTAAAGAACGATTTAAAAAATGGGCCGTTCATAAACGATGAACGAACATATCACTAGTTAGAAGTAGTGCTGGGTTTTATTTTGATAACAAACTAAAGATGTTGTCAACAAACGAAAGTTAATGTCGACATTTTGTTCCCAAATGAAAAACACATCAGCATTGATCTCGATATTCCCAATTCTAAAGTTGTTTGACGGTATAAATGTTACTTATTTGACTCGGAACAAATAAGAAACATCTTTCTAACCAAGATTATGAAATTTTGAGTAAAAATGTGGGATAAAATTTCTATCAAAAATTCATTAAAAAATTCAATAAATTAATCTTACTTCTATATCCTTTAAGTATCACTTTACAGTACTTTTCATGCCTGATTTAAATATTCATTGTATAATCAGATTAAATTCATAAATAATAAAGGCAATATTTAGCTAAGTGCAACTTCCCCTTCCTGAAAAGGGACTGTAAGAATATTTTCAAATGACCCTCCATGGAGAAGATGGCAATGCCTTTTCACATCGGTACCCTTAATATAGATATCATGTTAACAATTTATTCCTTTCAATTCCTCAAACCGTTGGAATGCCTTTTACCCCCTTTCAACTCTTTTAATCCCTTTAAAGCACTCTTACTCCATTTCAATCACTTTTTTACTTTTATCCCTTCCCTTGATATGGTCAATTTAGAAGGAAGAAATGACATGATTTGTGTCATTAAATCTAATATTCCATTAAAAATATGAACATTTCCTTGCTTTGATCCAAAACATTGCATGCATGTTATTCAACATTTCCCTAAAAAAAGAAGAAAAAAAAATTCTAAAATTTCTTTAATTACAAGTCAAAAATGTTTAAGTTGATAGTGTCAAAAAATTAGAGTGCTAGGGCAAAAAACTAGAGGAGGGGGGAGGGCGTCAAACCCCCCCCTACCTCCAAGCCTGTTTAGGGTTAAAGGGAGTGTAAGCGTATTTTCAAGTTATTCTTAATTCTACTCCAGGGTTTAGTTTTCTCTTAATTCTACTACAAAAAAAACTACAGGGGGGCACCAAACCCCCCCCCCCCCCTAGCCTGTTTAGGGTTAAATCTTCACAGGCTTGGTGAGTGAGATTGATGTTAGTTTCTACAATCGTAGTTGTACATATAAAAAATAAACAGAGGACAATCTATTTCAACATAATTGATTTTTCAAACAGCATACACATAAACATGGAAAAAAGAGAAACTGCGAATCATCAGCTTCTCTCTGTTTACTTGTAAACTGGTGATTTGAAAAATGCGTGTATGAAATCTAAAGTTAAATAGAAAAGTCATCTTCATTGTATTGATGTAAACACTGACCACTGTATACTCCTCTCATTTTAAAAACTATTGTCAATAAAACATGAAGTAAAGATGAAAATTAAAACTTGTTAAAAACAATGTCTAATTTTAATTTTTTCTAAAATTGGAAGCTAGAATGTTGCAAAAATCAAACAAACCATTCAAAGAAATTTTGTGAGAGCTGTTTGTGAAAGTAGTACAGTGTACAAATGGAATATCACTTAAAACAAAATAAAACATATTATGAAGTTGTTTCACTGAATGAAGTAGGCTCAATATTGTTATATATTTAAATACAAGGACATTATTCTTTATATTTTCAAATTGAACAATAATCCAAGCTTAATGTTACCTTGCATTTATAACAATAGGAACTAATTTATCTCTATTAGCGTCGACAGCTAAACTCATCTGGGCCTGCTCACAAAACCTAGTGTTTAAATATATATCTTATACAGTACTCTATATATATATTGAGGTTGTTTAATGGCTGTAAGTATGTTCTCCTTTTGCACTTCAGGCTTTCTCACCTAGGTGCACTCCAAATTTGACTAAAATTCCAATAATAATTGAGGACTGCTGCTCAATATCTTACCAATGCTGTTAGAAGCGCCTACATATCTCATTGTAAATAGAATATGTACTTTAAGCACAGTTTTTTTACCCTTACACAGTGATCTGGCAGTGGAGGCCCTTTGTTCTTCTTCAAAATCTTTGAAATTCTAAATTGACACTGTGTGCTTCTACCCAATCACAGTTGTATCTTTCTGGAAGCATCTGATCCAATCAGGGTTCAGTCACATGCTTAGTGACAAACCAATATAAATTGTAATAGCTGTAACATCATATTTCATCATTCAGTTATAAATGAATCCTGAAATCAGTGCTAAACAGTTAACAGAAATGTGTACTTCTACTGAAACAAGGGCGCAGTACCTGACCAATTCTCTTAGAAGTACAACTACAACACATTTTGTATAGAGAACAGATATTTTTCTTTATTTTTCAACCAACACACAGACCAGTCCATGCAAGTTTCTAACAGCTGGTTTAGATTATTTACTCAGGTCTTTCTGCATTAGCTCTGATCTGACAGTAAATTCATAAATTGCTTTCCCTTCTTCAAAATCTTCCAAATTCTGAAGTGAAACTGCTCCCAAAAACCTTTTCCATTATTGGTATAAGTACACTATTTACAACTTATAAAAATGTCGTATTCTTCACTTTCTGAAAATGGAATGTTTCAGATATTTAGATTTTTAATAAAATGATTATAAAACTGTTCCCGCATATTCATGGCTATTTATTTATTTTCGCAAATACTCAAATTTACGTCATATAGTATAAAACTAATTGAAAAATTGTCAAGACGACATTTGATAAATTCTTCCGATGTATTTGTTATTAAGGGTTTCAATGAAGTATACCACATATTATCTATATATATACTTTGATTGTCTGTTCGTTTTTAAATGATAAACGTCAAAACAGTTGAAACGATGAAGCACAAATTTGTTGTGGGGCCTAACATTACCCCAGGGAATGTTTAGGATGCCCAGAATTACAAAAAATGTTCTCCTAAAATTTTCTATTTTAGTAAAAATTTGAAAGTCCATTAAAAAATTGTAAAAATGCTGAAAGATTGTTGAAATATGACATTCGATATATGACATTTGACATATTGTGGCGGATATGAACGTCGTCGCATCGCTCCCTCAGAATGAAATCGATAATGTGGTTGATCTAATTAGGAATCCATCAGCAACGGATCCTTACGGAATTCTCAGGGCTCGTCTCCTTCAAACGCACTCCCTGACGGATTACGCCCAATGTGAATCAATCATGTCACTTCCCTTGTCTGGAGATATGTTACCCTCTGCTTTGTTGTCCAAGATGAGAGCTCTCCTTCCTATCGAGCACCAAGACTGCCTGTTCCTTCGGTATGCCTTCCTGAAACAACTTCCAGCTGACGTCAGGTCTCATCTAGTTCATGATAAAGCAGTTGACATCTCCATCCTTGCTCAACACGCTGATGAGATTTACAGGAGCAGTTTATCTTCAAATTCAGCTGTAAACGCCGTGGATTCTGAGCATGCCATGAATACTCATCCTTCAAGGCAGAACCGTCGCTCCCAGCGTTCCCATAGAGTTTCTAGTCCAGTTGCCTGCCGTTCACAGACTCCAGCAGCTTCCTCCCGCCGTTCCTCTTCCCCATCTACCTGCTGGTATCACGCTAGGTTCGGTTCAAAGGCTCTGAGTTGTCAAGCTCCATGTACCTGGTCGGGAAACTAGGAAACCAGCAGGAGGATGCATTTTCCCTGCCTGCGGGTTCAACTGGTTCTTCTCTCATTTATCTTCATGACAAACTCTCTAATCGCCGTTTCCTGGTCGACACCGGAGCTTCTATATCTGTTTTTCCATCTCCTACTTCAGACAAATCTTCTGGCGTGCGGTTAATCACAGCTGATGGATCAACTGTAACCTGCTCCGGGTCCAGAACTATACCTCTACGTTTTGGAACATGGAATTGTTCCTGGACGTTCCAGTTAGCAGCAGTATCTGTTCCTATCCTCGGAGCAGACTTTCTTCGACATCATGACTTGAGTGTGAGCGTGAGCAAGAGGAAAGTGTTTTCTGACAGTTCTTTTAACGGTTGTAAGATTGATTTGCCAACTTCTCATCCGTCTCCAACCTCATCTTTCCAGGCAGCGTTCCTCTCTACTCCACAATGCGTCTCAGACCTCCTGAGTGAGTTTCCTGATGTTCTACAATCTGATGGTTTCACTGCTTCTACTCCACATCACAAGGTTCGTCATCACATTCTTACCAACCCTGGCCCCGCCGATTGGATCCTGCTAAACTTGCTATAGCTAAAGCTGAGTTCTCCGCCATGGAAAAGGCAGGCATTATCCGCCGTTCTACTTCACCCTGGGCTTCTCCACTACATATGGTCAAGAAGAAGGATGGAGGATGGAGACCCTGCGGCGTTACCGCCGTCTTAACACCGCCACGGTGCCTGATCGCTATCCTCTTCCCAACATCGCCGATTTTTCTTCACGAGTCAGTGGTTCAACTATCTTTTCCAAGTTAGATCTCCAGAAGGGATATTACCAAGTGCCAGTAGCGCAGGAGGACATCGAAAAGACGGCCATCATCACTCCTTTCGGGATGTTCGAGTTCCTGGTGATGCCTTTTGGGTTGCGGAATGCTGGAAATACGTTTCAATGTTTGATGGACCAAATCTTAGGAGATCTGCCTTATTGTTTTGTCTACGTCGATGATATCCTGGTTTTCAGTAAGGATCTGGCCTCCCACGTTCAACATCTGAGGGATGTTCTTCTTCTTTGCCGTGAGTATGGTCTCACTATTGGTCTTCCTAAATGTCAGTTCGCGGTGAAGGAGATTGAGTTTCTGGGACACCGTCTCACTTCCTCAGATTGTTCACCTCTATCGAAGCATTCGGCCCCCATCTCCGCCTTTCCTCAGCCAACTGACAAGCCCAGTCTTCAGAGGTTCCTCGGGATGGTCAATTTCTACAGGAAGTTTATTCGCTCTGCGGCTAGAGTGCTGGCTCCTCTCACTGATGCTCTCAAGGGACCTGGAAAAACCATCTCTTGGACCCCACTAATGAGTTCCGCCTTCTCCAAAGCCAAGCAACTTCTCTCTTCCGTTCCAGAGTTGGTCCATCCACAATGCAACGCACCAATTTCTCTCGCCGTGGATGCCTCAGATTCTCACATCAGAGCCGTACTTCAACAACAGCTCCGAGATGGATCCTGGTCTCCGCTTGCTTTCTTCTCTAAGAAACTTTCTGATGCCGAGAAGAAATACTCCGCCTTTGACCGAGAGCTTCTGGCAGCATTTTCATCTGTTTGTCACTTCAGATTCATGCCAGAAGGTAGAGATTTCACAATTTTAACTGACCACAAACCATTAACTCATGCATTGTTCAGGACGAGTCCTCCGTGGTCAGCTCGTCAAAAGTGCCAACTTGCATACCTGGCAGAGTTTACTAGCTCCATTATCCACGTCCCTGGTAAAGAGAACTTGGTAGCTGACGCCCTCTCTCGACCCATTTCACCCCTTCCCATTCCGAGTCCTAAGCCTAACTCACCTTCTCCAGGTCCTATTAAACCTTGCTCCACTTCTCCAGGTTCTGTTAAACCTTGCTCCGCTCCAAACCCTGTTTCACCACCTTCTCAGCTCTCCCCTAAGCCTGTCCAACCTCACTCCCCTCCAGTTCCTGGTTCCAAGGTGGTGGAGGTGTCGGAGGTGTCGGAGGTGTCGGAGGTGTCGGAAACCGAGAAATCAAGTTTTCTCCCTCACTCCAAGGAACGTTTTAAAAAAGATTCTACATCCGTTTTGGTCCCAGCTCTGGGCGGAGATCTTTTAAGTGATCAAGTGATTCATAGTTTAGATGTTTCAAGTTTATCCAAGTTTCAAACTATTTGTTCATCCGTGCAAGAAATGAAGTTAAATCCATCTCTAACAGTGATTGCTCATCCCGTGGGTTCTAGTTATATTTTGTGTGACGTTTCAGCTGGTTCACTTCGTCCTCTGGTTCCCCTTCAGCTCCGCCACAAGCTGTTTGAGCAGTTGCACAGTATTTCTCACCCAGGTGTCAGAGCTTCCAGAAGATTGATGTCGTCGAGATTTGTCTGGCCGGGAATGTCCAGAGATGTCGGGTTGTGGGCAAAATCCTGCATTCCTTGTCAAAAATCCAAGATCTCAACACATGTTCATGCCTCAGTTCCCTCTATTCCAGTACCAACCAGGAGATTCTCTCACGTACATGTTAATACCATGGGTCCTCTACCAGTTAGTCAAGGTTTCTCATATCTTTTCACCATGATTGACAGAACTTCAAGATGGCCGGAGGCCGTGCCCTTGTCCTCCATTTCTGCTGAATCCTGTGTTCGAGCCTTTATTTCAACCTGGGTGTCAAGGTTCGGAGTTCCTGCGGTTCTTAAGTCTGACTGAGGTTCTCAGTTCACATCCTCTGTTTGGACCGGAGTTTGCTCTACCCTAGGAATCTCAACCTCTACTACAACTTCCTTCCATCCTCAGAGTAATGGCATGGTCGAAAGGTTCCATAGAAGTTTGAAATCTTCTCTTCGAGCAAGGTTAGCAAACTCTGATTGGATTTCCCATCTCCCTATGGTTCTCCTGGGTTTGAGAGCAACTCCAAAGGATGATACCGGCCTCTCAGTTTCCGAGGCTGTTTATAGTGCTCCTCTGACTCTTCCTGGAGAACTTGTAGATGTTCCTGAGTTACTCCCTGATACTTTCCTCAGGAAGGTCAACAGAGCTGTTGAAGGTTTCGCCGTTCCTCCGCCTCATCATGTTCGTCCTATTCCTCCAGCCCAGCTACCTGCAGCTCTAATGTCGGCTAAATACATATTTGTTCGTGAAGATTCAGTTATATCAACATTAGCTCCACGTTACCGAGGACCCTATTTGGTGATCGACAGGAAGGACAAGTACTTCCGCCTCCAGGTTGGTTCGAAACAGGACGTAGTATCTGTTGATCGTCTGAAGCCTGTGTTCAGCGATTCTCCTGTCTCTACTGCTCTCCCTCCGCCTCGAGGAAGACCCAGGCTCAAACCAGCACCTACTCCTTCAACTCCTTCAACTACTCCGCCTCTGTCCGCCGCCAAGACTTCTAAGAGGGTTAGGTTCTTACTCAATCCTCAGGTTGTTCCGCCACCTATACCTTTACGACGGAACTCTCACAGATCTGCAAGAGATAGAAGGATCTGCTCCGCCATTCCTCCGCCGTTCCTTCTGGGGGGAGTACTGTGGCAGATATGAATGTCGTCTTCCGAAATACTTCTAGAGAAATCCAAGGGGGCGTTTACGGATCAGCTGAGACTAGCATGTGATATTATTAGTCAGATATTTTTACTTTATAGAATTGGGAGTTTAAATAAAATCAATCGTTTTGAAACTCTTTTCCAGAACCCTCACAGATCTGCAAGAGATAGAAGGATCTGCTCCGCCATTTCTCCGCCGTTCCTTCTGGGGGGAGTACTGTGGCGGATATGAATGTTGTCTTCCGAACTACTTCTTCTAGAGAAATCCAAGGGGGCGTTTACTAATCAGCTGAGACTAGCATGTGATATTATTATTCGGATATTTTTACTTTATAGATTTAGAATTTAAATAAAATCAATTGTTTTGAAACTCTTTTCCTTTCAAGTTGTAGCACGCCAAAATATGACATTTCACATTAGCAACAATAAAAGTTGAAATGAAAGAAGGCACGAAGCTCGGCGCTCAGTTAGCCTTGTAATGAAAATTATACTTACTCTTCTGCTTTGGCTGAACTGTCTGAAAAAAATCAATCCTTATTGTCAATAAAAAATATATATAATTTTTAACAACTGATTTAGCTTCATTATTTAGAGAAATAAATAAATCAATGAATTGAATAAAAATAAAAATAACTTATTCAGACAACATTTGTAATATAGTTTATTCCAAAAAATTTAGGTGTAAAAAGTTTAAAACATAAATTTTTAGTTGAGGAAATACGGAAAAATTACAGATTTTTCCAGTTGTAAATCAAAAGTTTAGCGGAAACACTTAACCCTATTCTGACTGACGTCTGGTTTACCAAAAATAAATGGGGGGGGGGGTATATTGATTGATTATAGGTAAAATAAGGCATTTAGACAATATGCCTGAGGACAGTAGGTATAAAAGCTAGTGTTTAGCCTCAAGTGAGGGGCTAGAGCTAGATATAAAAGCAAAAAATTTTGAGCTTCCTAGCTCAAATAATTTTAGAGTTATAGCAAAAAAATAAACTTCAGTAAAAGAAAAAAAACAGTAAGTAATATATAATATAATATCTACACGCACCGATCTGATGAGAGCAGTAATATTCTCACTAGCACTGTAGTTATATTTATGAAATTGACATAATTTTGGAAAAAGATTGAATTTCCTAATGGCTTAGCAGAGACTTGAAAACAGTTACTTTTTGATGCATCTGCACATACTTCAATGCCTGGTTTTCTATTTGGTTCAGAGTGGAGTTTCAAATTTTTCCAACTAATGGGAACCTTGAAATGTATAACAAAACCTGTCAAGAAGTTTTCTGTGGAGCAGAGGTTATCTGAAAGTGTTAATATCCATTGTGGTCACTTTTGAAGTTGAGGATAAATGCTTGAACCTAAGATTCAGAAAAGGTCTGATTTCCAGCACAAGTTAACACAAGCTTGTCTCACACTATTAATCAAAAACTCAAAAAAGTGAAATTAATGACAAAACTTGTAAAAAGCCGACTAAAAGTATCCTAATTTTCACCTTTAAATCAACTAAAGCTCAAAATGTGGAAATAAGCAAAAAGTCTTTTTATTAACGATTTCTTCCTGCATTTTAAACAATTTTATATCATTATCTTTGATGAAGAAAAATACTTCATATTTGATGTCTGAAAGTCGCCTAATAAGCGATTTTAAATCTTCTTTTTACATGCAGGTACTCAAAACTGGTTTTTAATCAGCTAATTTGTTAGATTGATTACTCATTCTCAATCCTCATTTTACAATTAGCTAGTTTATGAATTCATGTGCTCAGTTAGTCTGTTCATTTCTATTTGCGACAAGTTGTGATATGTGAATGTTTGAAAAAGACAGAAGCAGTCACAGAAATTCGAAAAAATCAAGTTTTGGTCTATTTTGCAAATTTTTTTGTGAAATGTTTCAAACAGTTTGCTAAACAGTTCAGATTTAATCTTCAAAACAAACATCAAGTCAACATTCTGTCAAAAACTAGTGGATTAGACGATTGAGAAGCTTAGAATCAGGAGATTCTTTTTACAATTTCTTAATTGTAAGCTCCATACAAATCAAGTTTAAGTAATTAAGAATTAGGAATTTCTGAAACTAACCTCCAAACTCCCTTTACTATATACTGTGAAATTTCAGCATCCAAAAATATCAATAACTAAAAAGAATTTTACTCTACACTCAAGTGGAATTTAAGTATACAAGGGTTTCTAAGATCTAGCTAGTATATGACTTGTTTGTGTCCCTTATTTGAAAGCTATACAGCTAATTGGACGCTGTAAATTTCTACTGCAAAGGAATTGAGTTTTGCCACAAACACAATTTTTTGACTCCCTCTTTGCAACCTGTCGGAGTAAACTTATATTGATATTTTAAACTTAGATTATTTGATTTAACGAAAATGATAGTTTTAAATATCTACGGTCTACAATATCGAGTTGCAAAGTTATAGAGGTTAGAAATTTAAAGTTTGTGGCAAAAACTCAGATTCTTTGTTTAATTGTTCAAAAAAGTTATTTTTGTTACATTTTTGGAAGCTATAAATATCTGCTGTAAAATAAGGGATTTTTTGTTGAAAATAAGCGATTTTTTGTAAAATATAAGCAATTATTTGTCTTTTGTGCTAGTCAATTTTTTATCCCCTACTCAGAAGCCATCAAACTTTTAGACGACTTTTTATCACTTAATTTGGATTTTTAAATTTAGATACCATTTTAGAAGAATTCTTATCGATAAATTTGACCTGTTTAAAATATTGATTGAATGGAGATTACAAATAAAAAAGGCTTCAGCTTTTGGCTGGTTATTGAGTGAATTTCCAAAAATTAGGTTGTGTTATCATGTATATATTTTTAAGTATAAGAAAATATTTGGCAAAAAAAATACTTGTCCAAATACTTTTGGTGTATTTCCTAACATTTTTAGACGTATTAGGCCTTTCATTGTTTTTAAAGTTCAATATATTCATCCCTGTTGATTTCTCTGAAACTTATACAATTATAACTAAAAAACCTTAAGTCTTAAATACTTGGCCAACAATATACCACATCAAAGATTTGAATTGGATATAAAACAGTCTACTGGAAGGTTTTGTGAGCTCTATTTCTGGAATAAAATAATAAAGTAAAATTTGAAACCCTAGGTTGGAGGCATAGCTTCTGGGAGGTTTGGATGTTGCTGGTCCAGGTTCAATATAACCATAGGGTGATTTTGTTGCAGGTGATTCTGAGGGTGGTATTGCAGCTGGTGATACTGTGGGTGGTATTGCAACTGGAGATACTGAGGGTAGTATTGAAGCTGGAGATACTGCAGGTGGTATTGCAGCCGGAGATACTGTGGTTGGTATTGCAGCCAGAGGAACTGTAGGTAGTATTGTAACTGGAGATATTGAAGCTGGAGTGACTGTGGGTAATATTACTGCTGGAGTGTCTATGGGTGATATTGCAGCTGGAGATACTGAGGGCGATATTGTAGCTGGAGAGTCTGAGGGTAATACTGATGCTGGAGTGTCTGTTGGAGATATTGCAGCTGGAGTGCCTGAGGGTACTATTGCTGCAGGAGTGTCTATGGGGGGTATTGCAGCTGGAGATACTGTGGTTGATATAGCTGGAGAGTCTGAGGGTAATATTGCTGCCGGAGTGTCTGTTGGAGATATTGCAGCTGGAGTGTCTGAAGGTAATATTGCTGCCGGAGTGTCTATGGGTGATATTACAGCTGGAGATACTGTGGGTGATATTGTAACTGGAGTGTCTGAGGGCAATATTGCTGCCGAAGTGTCTATGGGTGATATTGAAGTTGGAGATACTGTGGGTGAAATTGCAGCTGGAGTGCCTAAGGGTGTTGAAGCATCTTCAGGTAAAATGGGTGATGAAGGTGGGGTGAAATCAGCATCTTCACAACCTGTTGGATTTAGACCTCTGTTTAATATTTCCACAGAGGTTGATATTCTTCCAAATGTGCTGAAAAAGAACTTTTGAGTAATTTGAGTAAATTTATGAGAATGCATTGAATAACATCCAATATCCATATATACTAGAATATAATATCCAATCTGACCTATCCTTGTTGTTTAAAACATCCAACAGATTTATGCCAGTCCATTGGCGATCTATGGGAAACCCATGAGGACGAGGATCAGGAACCTGGTCTTCTACCAATGATCCACATGGTCTGCAAAATATGAATATTAAGATAAAAATTTTCTGCAAAAACTGGTAAAATAATTTTCAAAAAATTGTTTATGTGCAAAAATTGAACATTTTCTCTTTTCAAAATTTGCTCTATCTAACAAAGCAGGTAAATGGTTTGCCAATTATTGTGAATTAATTCAATTTGTTTGTCCCTTTCATATTTTTAAAGGTTTGGGTGATTTGAACCCCCCGCCCCCCTCTCCCCATCATTACTTTTAATGTGTTGCTAGACATATATGCCCAAGGATAAATAAATGAAAAAATTCAGTTAACCAAGATCAGGTATTCCCCAAGACCCCCCACCAAAAAATTTTTTTTTGAAAACTCACATTTCTGGTACATTGTTCTGTCCTTCTGTTATAGCTTGATTTTCAAGGTCATGCACAAAAACAACAAGTCTAAATATGTAAGAAAATAAATAAAATTAAATTTTTCTTCTCATCTTCATATTGTTTACCTGTATTTTATTGGAGTCATGCTTTTCCCTTTTGGTAGAAGCAAAGAAGTGGGCCATCCACATTCATCTTTTTTCTAGATCCAATATAATTCAATCAATAAGTTCTATCAAACATTAGAGAAAACTGAAATATTTTTATTTTTTGTATCAGCGTTGACTTTTCTTCTTTCTCTCCTGGATGATTTAAACATTTAGAAGTATTTCGTCATAAAAAAAATGTGCTTGAATGGCTTAAAAAATTCCGAACTACACACCATCCCATCAAAAAAATTGTGGATTTATATTTACAATTATATGGAGGAGATTCCTCCCACTTTAATTCACCCATGAAGAACTCCAACAGACCAGCAACATTAAACTAAGCTTGATTTGTTGGTCAAAAAGGCCTTTGACAGACAAGGTACTGTAAAAATTCTGGTTGTGCCGTTTAAGTCGAAACAAACTAATATAAATAGGGTTGGACTGATACTTGGTTGTGCGTTACAAATGCTGGTACAATTGGTCCCTTTGGTTCAAATTTAAAATGAACCTAGTCCTCATGTGCAGCAGGAATGGATTCATAACTTTAAAAAAAAAATTTCTCTTCTTACCCTCCATGTGAGAGAACTTTGATTATCAAATCTAATAATGGTTTCTTCTGGAGCTCCAGTCAAATTTTGTGTAAATCTGTCCAACTCAAAATAGTACTTGGTGTCAGCACTAAAAAAGTAGGCTGTAGTTTGAAAGTGTTTCTCAATCAAAACACAAAAAAGTTAGGTAAAAATATATATGTAATCAGAGCTGAGCTGGGAAATTTTGAATGGTGGAGATTGGGATTATGGCTTGATCCACTCTTTTTCTTAATCTTGAGATTAAACAGTGATTGTTCTCCTCTTTTTTTTAATCTCCAGATTAATTTACCGATCGGAATTAAGAATATCCCATTCTAAAGTTTTCGGCTCTGAAAACTTTAGAATGAGATATTCTTAATCCTGATTACTTGATCTGAGTATCCAATGGACACACTTTTGATTTTCTTCTTAAACAATTCTTTCTTGGATATAGTAGAGAAAAATCAAAACCGTTTTTTTTAAATAAGAGAGTTCCTCCCATTTCTGTATATAACTTTAAATGGCGCGCATGACTCTGATTGGTTGAATTTTATACACTTTTCAGGATACAAGTACAATATCAGATTAGTCTCTATACTAAGAAAAAGAGAGGATCAAGCATTAATCTCAATATCCACAGTTCTAAAGTTTTCAGCTCAGATTCTACTGTCCAATTTCTTCTAAACTGTCATAAAAAAAGCAAAACTTACATGAATTTCTCCTTTACCAGGAAAACCCTTATGATCACTTTATCCATCAAACCAGCACTGTTCTTTAAACTAAAATACAAACAATAATTTTCTCTGCTTTAGTTCAAAACAGTAATATATAATTATAAATAACCAAAAATGATAAATTATACATTTTATGTACACTAATTAGTTTGTTCCCAAAAAAATGTACTCTTCTATCAGAATCTAAGTTGCAGGAAGCCTGCTGGTTGATTTTTGGGCTATGCGGGTCTGGCCAATCAATAGAGGTTTATAATCTCTCATTTGATAAACCTTTAGAGCATAAAGACTGTACGACCTATATGAGAGATGTAGCCCATAAGATAAAAAGTGTTCAGTCTATTATAAGCATGCCTTCAGATGATTTGATATTAACTTAGTCTGGGCAAGATAATAATAATTCAAAGGAATTGAGTTTTTGTCACAAACTCTGATTTTTAAATCTCTATATCTTTGCAACCCAATGTCGTAGACTTAAAATATTTCAAACTATGAATTCTGTTAGATAAAATAACCTTAGTTTGAAATATCAAAGCTTTTCGCCATCAGGTTAAAAAGATATAGGGATAGGAAAATCAGTGTTTGTGGCAAAGACTCAATTCCTTTGTCCAAAGTCCAACCTTATTTTGATTAGATAATCCATATGATTGAGCTGATATCTTGATGTTTTCATTTCCCAGAAAGTTTCCACCTGATTAAAGCTTATGATCAGGAAAATGATTATTTTGTTAGTTAATATATGCATCTTTCACTAGAACTATAGTATCATCAATTTTCTCAATTTATTCCACCTTTTACTTTTATTACAAATGATATTATGAGGTTATATTTTGGTACCAATACAAATGTCATACAAACAAACATTGTACGGTACAAACCAAAGACTTACAAACCTCAGACATGCAGTACAAACGTCTTACCAGTACAAACCTGAAACTAGTACAAACGTCGAACCAGTACAAACCTGAGACTAGTGCAAACGTCGAACCGGTACAAACTTGAAACTAGTACAAACGTCAAACCAGTACAAACCTGCGACTAGTACAAATTTCGGACTGGTACAAACACATGGTCTAATTAAAATCTACCTAAAGGAACTCAGTTCTTGCCCATAACTTAAATTTTCTCATTCCTATATCTTTGCAGCCTGATGGTAATATCCTTCGATACTTTCAAACTTAAACTGTTTGATCTTAAAGATTTTGACTTTAAAACATCCCTTATCTCTGATTTTATCACAATAATTATTTCTTAGAACAATGTGTTTTTTTTTTAACTGAACCAAAGTCTGTCATTTTTCCTTATAAATGCACCCATCTGACTTTTATACTGGTATAAGTCCAACGTTTGTCGCAGTCAGACGTTTGTAAGTCTGATGTTTGTACTGCCTGAGCTTAAAAGAGTCTGACGTTTGTGGGTCCGAGGTTTGTACAGGTACCTATATTTGTTAATCTTAAAAGAGATGTTAATGTATTTTAAAGTAATGGCTTTCCATTTAAAGAATAACAAGCCCAACCAAGAACAGAACAGTTTATTCTAAAAACATGTTGCAATTTCTTTCAGCTCTATAAAATAACATATTTGTTTTGTGAATTAGTAAAACTTGTTCTATCACATAGAATTTATTAAAAATTCTAAAAACCTGATTTGGAGAACTACATCTTGATTCAAGAGCTACATTTGATACAGTAATGCCTGGAACAAATTACTTAAAACATTTTTTTATTTGTTTTACAGAACATACCCTTTGCTGGCTGCACTTGTTCTCTGGTATAGGGGGTCTGAATCTTCTACAAAAGGAATATTTATATTAGTAAACTAATATGTGTGGGGCAAACAGCAAACAATTATAATGAGTGCATCCCAATAAGCATGCTATTTTAAAGACAATATTTAATGAGATTGACCAGTTAAAAACAGATGAAATACACTGTAAACCATCTTTTATATTCATTATACTAATCATTATATACATTTTAGTGGGAAACTATGTATAACAATAAGTGGTTTAACAAACAAATGATTCTTAAAAAAAACGAATTTATATTTACCAAGAAATTATCATATTTTATATCCACTTCATAATGCCACCTTAAGTAAAAGATATTAATGCTATATTTTTGGAATAAAAACATTTTATTTCACATTACAATAAGGTTACTAGTAAGTGTTTTATTTTAAGGAAGGTTACCTATAAAACAAAGGATCTCTAGCTGAAACTGAAATAAATGTAGGTTTTTTTGGAATATCTTTTTTTATTTTATAATGGAAATTGAACAAAAAATATGTGTCTGAAGTCCCTCTAAGTTCCGTGTTTACCTTCACTGTCTATTAAGAGTCCATAGGTGCCTCTCCCTCCGGATTTGCAGTCGTTACTAGAATCATTCATTTGTTAAAAATTTAATTTCCTAAAATTTGGGGATTATAGCAGTTGGGGGGTTAGTAAGAGGGGGGACATCAATTAAAAAAAATTCAAATATATCTTTTTAACTTACATTTGTTGATTAAAAGGTGTTGGCACTGAGATATAGACTATACACAAGTTAGGCTGAAACATTTTTAGACGACATCAACTGTAAAATGCCGGAACGGCGTTTTGTTTTACCTTAACAACTTACTTACTTACTTATTGTCTACAGCTGCACAGACTATGCAGCCAAAGAGCTCCGTGTAAAATAAAACATGGAGGCCTACACCCTACTATGGAAAACAAGGAAAACATTACAGAGTTCGGGGATTTTATCCATTTCTTTCCCTCTCTCTCGCCAGAAACAAGAAAAATAGAAAAATAGAAAACAGAATCCTGAGAGGTTTTGAACCATGCACAATAATACTGGTTCTCTACTTCTGTCGTCTGCAAGGAATGGATTGCTGTGGACAATAAATTTGAAATAATTTCCTAACCCATCCTCCCATATGACCCCTCACCTAATGGGATGGGCAATTTCCAACTTGTTTTAAATCGTTCTGTTACGTTCTAGAACCAGGGCATACAGCTAAATCATTCCTTTCTCCTTCCTTTTTTTTACAATCGTTCCTTTCGCGTTCCCTTCTGTCCCGTTTCTGTCTCGTTCCGTTTTGTTCTTAGTTGAAAAACGGTCATCCCGTTCCGTTCTGTTCTTGGTGTTCTTAGTCAAAGAATGGTTCTATCCCCCATTCCGTTGTAAGTCAAGAACCTTTCCTTCCCTCGTTCCATTCTTAGTCAAGAAGGTAGGAGGGAGAGGTGTCAAAGACAAAATAATTAGAATCAAGGACAGTCAACAGATGGAAAAGAAAAAAGAAAAAAGGAGAGAAATGATGATAAAAGAATGCAATGCAATGATTAGAGCCATGAGAATTTTTTAGTTAAATTGAGGAAAATGGAGATTTAAAAATATTTTGTGGTTAATGCAGACTTTGCAAATATTTATCTCAACAATTTTTCTGTTTAACATATTGAGAAATCAACCAAATTTCTAAAAAGAACAAAAGTAAATAATTACAGAATTTTCCTGGACCATATCTAATAAATAGCAAGTATTACTAGTAGCTGAACCACAATTACTTTAGTGCCAAGCCAAGCTGCAGAGAAGTAGTTTAACCCCGTCTACAAGGTTCAATTATCTCACATGATTCATTAAATCTATTCTGGTCCCAGAAAAAAAAATGATGTAGAACAAAATATTGACAATGAAAATAAAAAAATTTCACCCAAAAACAAATAATGGATAAGTAAATTACTACCTCATCAGATCGTGACCATAATTGTGAAAATCCATACATTGTTTTCCATACTTTTCAATACTGTCCTTCATTTCTGCCAGCGAGCTAAAATGTTTAGTTTAAAAGGTTGCACAAAATAATTTATTTTTTTAGGCCATAATACATATTTGGGAACAGCTGTTCTTGGTCTTTAAAATTAATAGTTGATGGTGTCCATAATCTTGATAAATTTAAATTTTTATTAGAGATATACGTTAAATGAAATATACAATCATTTAGTCCACCCTTCACCAAGCAATGTATGCAGAAATAAAAAAAGATTAAATTACCTATCACACTGTGTTTCCAGTTTATTTATTATACTATCTAATCAATAAAAAAGTTTGTTTTTCATTTTTGTTAATAGTATTTAAAATTCATGAATTTAAGAAAAATCTCACTTGTTTTTTCAGAAATCCTACACGTCGGCTTATTACTATTAATGAAAACTATAATAAATACAAAATATTATGAATTTTAGAGCTCATAATATTTTAGATCAAAGTAAAAAAGTTCAAAAAAGTTGATTACATAACATTTTAACCTCAAGATCGAAAAAAAGATTTTATCACATATTTTCAATTTTATTATAGTAAAAATTATACCAATTTAATTCATTTATTTACATAATAACTGAATTTTCCAAATTAAATATTTATCTATTTTTAAAAATTGTAAATTCATGATTGACATTAAAGATATTCGATCGGTTTTCAATTTTCAAAAAATATTTTTTTAAAGGATTTTCATGGTTGTCATTGAATTTAAATGCTTTTATAGAAAATGTTTAACCTGACAAAATCTGCGTGCAAAGACTTTGTAGGATCTGTCTGAGGAGTGATGGAATAATAAGAACTAAAAACAATTTTTATTAACAAATTTTTTAAGTGACTCTAAATTAGTTTAAGTTTAAGCTCAATTCATAAAAAAACATTTCAAACATTTTTTCCCCAAGAAAAATTATATGCTCGATTTTTTCTGTCAAAAAACTACAATATTAAAATTATCCATTTGTGTGTTTTTTTTTTAGCAGAAACAAGACAAGAAATGAAATTTACTGAAAATATTTATTTGTAAGAAAGAAAAACAATGATTTCTTTCCTCAAATTGAGTTTTAAACACAAACATTTACCGTACAACAACTTAACAAAGTACTTAACTCTATAAAAGGATCCAAGGCCAACAGAATTTATATTGTTATTTAATTGAGTCCTCATGTTGTAATGTAAATTAAGGGCATGTCTGATGTACAATGGTACCCATGATATAATAACACTATTAATATTTGATCATTATTGTTGAAGATAAAGTCGTTTTCCCAGTTTAAATGGACTGTCAGCATAACTTCAAGTGGCCATTCAAACACAGATGATGGTACCATTGAAACCTTTGACTGTTCATTAAGTAGAGAGATCTTTCTCATCATCATATCATAACCAGCTTGAGCTCCTCTATAAAGGCAACTGTACGCTGTTTACAGTCTGAACTAGAACAGCTGATCGGTTACTCGAAAGTATGTGACTGTACGCTGTTTACAGTCTGAACTCAAACAGCTGATCGGTTACTCGAAAGTATGCGACTGTACGCTGTTTGCAGTCTGAACTAAAACAACTGATCGGTTACTTGAAAGTATGTGACTGTACGCTGTTTACAGTCTGAACTCAAACAACTGATCGGTTACTCGAAAGTATGTGACTGTACACTGTTTACAGTCTGAACTCAAACAGCTGATTGGTTACTCGAAAGTATGCGACTGTACGCTGTTTGCAGTCTGAACTAAAACAACTGATCGGTTACTCGAAAGTATGCGACTGTACACTGTTTACAGTCTGAACTTAAAAAGCTGATCGGTTACTCGAAAGTATGTGACTGTACGCTGTTTACAATCTGAACTCAAACAGCTGATCGGTTACTCGAAAGTATGTGACTGTACACTGTTTACAGTCTGAACTTAAAAAGCTGATCGGTTACTCGAAAGTATGCGACTGTACGCTGTTTACAGTCTGAACTTAAACAGCTGATCGGTTACTCGAAAGTAGATTGACTGTTTTTTATTGACAGCATTATCAAACATTCAAAAGTAAATTTTTATTTTCTGCCACAATTAGAAAATAGGTTTTCATATTACTGACATACATGACTGCTTGCTGACAAAGTGTTCAACAATCAAAAGCGTTTACGTAGATTACAAGTCACATGTCCAACATCCTTCATCAGTCAAAGGTTTAAAGGGTACAGTTGTAAATCGGGGATGCTCCTCAAGAAATAAAAGGTCACTTGAAATTACGCTTATACTATTCCTTAAAAATGTGTTTAATTTTGATTGTTTATCCTATGTTTCAGAAACAAGAAATACGTTTTTATTTTTGCAGAGGAACCACAAATTAAAATAATAATAAAATAATTACAAAATTACTATTTACGTAAGTGGCACATCATGGCGTTTCGATCAAAGAAAAAACAAAATTGATTAATGTCAACATGTAACATAACACCAAAAAAAATCTTTCAAGTTAACACCGTGAATATCAATATTTTGATTTCAGAAGAACACCGTTTGATAAGAAAAATTAAACAATTGCAAAACTTGAAAGTGATTTGCTAATTTTAAGTTTAAGCCATCTATTAAGACGGCAAACTATTTAAACCTGTGAGCAAATCAATATTTTAAAAATGTTAATCAATTATTGAAATTAATCCTGTACACTAGTTAGTTCAATATTCAAAATGATGATTTCAACTAATTTTCCCATTTATCTTTTTGATTTAGGGAATAAATGGTTGCCAATTTTTGGCCACCAGTTGGTGTTAAATGTTGAATTTATGGCGGTTGCCCAAGTGGTGCTAAAACAGTGTAATGAGACTTTCAAAAAACAACTTTAGACAAGAAAAACACTTACTTGAATTCAGTTTCCCTGGCTGAACTATTTAAAGGAGTAATGACACCTGCTTCCTCAGTATCTCGTTCATCAAAATATCTTCAAACATGGTCATGATGAGAGGGCTGGGCATTAAACATGGCAGTTGTGATATGACTTGATGGTTGTTTTTGGTCTTTGCGATTACTATTGGTTTGTGGCTGGTGAGACAAATAAACAAAACAAATTGTTGCTGTTCAAGATACCATCTGATCTAACAAAAAAATTAAAAATTTTGTTTGCTAAGGAGCTTTGTCCATATTTTGTTGGGCCGCGCCGGTTCGGCATAGAAATTAACAAAATCGCATTTTATTTATTATTAGTATAAGTATTAAAATATTTAAAGAATTTAAATTTATATATTTATATTTTTGTACGTTTTTTTTTAATAATTTTTATAAAATAAAAGGGTACAAGGCACAGATAACATTTTCATATGTTCATCTTTTTCTCCTTTCTCCAACTGCACGTCTGCAGGTTTCTTTCTTGCTTTCCTTTACCTGTCCATTTATAGTGCTGCTTTTGAAAGAATGTTTACGGGACGTTGTCTATTTGCCATTAAAGCCAGTACAGGACCACCCATTCATTGAATAGATGTCCCCCTCTTTATTTGTTTGTTTTGCTTTATTGTAATTGCAGCCTGTTTACTTGCAGCTAGGTCACCACTCCTATCTTTAAACTAGTTTCTATTTACAGCAAGGGAGCAATAGCTTCCCTGCTTTGAACCGCACATTTTTACTTTCCTGTAAAAGGAAGGTTGATATTCCAACAAAGAATAATCTCAGAGGTAATTTTGTAGTAGGATCCAACAGAGAAATTTCCTTACCTCTCATTTTGTTGCTTGTGAGAAGGATAGATAGTAGGTAGAGGAGAGTGGAGATGAGAATAAGAATTTGTAGGAGTGGCATATAAGGAGTGTTTTGTTAAAATCACTCCATTTGTCCACTTGTTATACTGTTTCCCAGTCAAGCGGAATTCCTTAGGAAGTATCCCATTTAGTGTGCACCGCTGCACGCAGAATGCATAGTTGTCCCCTTTTATCAGCTCTTCTCAAGGAGTAGTGACAGGACCCTTCCAGAAAGGGCTCCAATCGCTGGGTGAAGTGGGTATAAAACCGGATTAGTATTAGACATGTAACAAATGCCTTACTCCCTTAATGCTCACTCCCTTTTATGCTCAAGTAAGTATTAATCCAGATACAACATTATCTGTATGTTTCCTTATATGTATTGTAGAGATACAACTCAGCCGACTCTCTTTTTGTATTTTGTATTTTTCCACCAAATTTTTACACCGAAAGAGTGTATACAAGATTTTCTTAAACAAGCAAAAATAAAAAATAAGTTGTACTTCTACAGGGTGAGGTTAGTTTAGAGCTAAGATTACCTGTAGAGAAACAGCCTGTGAAGATAGAAAAAATGTTCATTTTCTCTTGGTCTTGGTCCTCTATCTGCTTTTCCAAAGTTCATGGCATGGAAGGTGTAATGAAAAACATGAAGACTGTCATCCTCCCTGAACATTTCGTTATAAAAAAATGTCAACATAATCATCCCCCCCTCCGGCCTCCCTCAAAATTTCTAGATTAATATAAAAAATTCCTAGTTACCTGAAAAAGTCCAGTTTGATGTCTTCACCTTTAAGAACAAGATCATATTGATTATTTTAACTAATTTAAACATGTTTTATGAAGAAAGAAGTTTACCCAACACACGAGAAGGAGTTTTTTTTAACTTCTCCCAAGGAACTTCACTTTTACTTGATGCTAAAAAAAAGCTTATCTTGTTTATAATGATGAAAATGATGATAATGATGATATTAATGATAATAATGATAATTATGATAATGAAAATTATGATAATTATGATAATAATGATAATTATGATATTGATGATAACGATGATAATAATGATAATAATGATAATGATGATAATCATGATAATCATGATAATCATGAATACCTCTAAAACCAGGAGTTGTTTTTACATTTTTAGTTTCAAGTGTAGGAAAGATCATGGCAGGGTCAACATGAATTCCTTTTGTATCATTTCTAAAAACAAAAACTGAACAATTTTATCTTTGAAACTAAATATTGTATAATATATATTTCAAGCATTTACCTAAATTTCAGAGCTTTCAAGTATGCAGATTTTACCAGTTTTTCTCTTACCTAGTTAAATAAACTTCAATTTATAAATAAATTAAAAATTTCCTTTTTTATTTCAAGTTTGAATTTCAGGTTGATATACATTCTGTGTTCTGTAAACTGCATGCATCTTATACAGGTTGTATAAAATGTAGCACAGATATAGGGATTCAAATTTGAGATTGAGACAAGTAATGAGCTCTTCTCTTCCAAAAAATATTTTAAAAATGCTTGAAAACCCAGCGTTGCCCAGTCACTCATGGTTACTCCCGCTGTTTACCCGCGCTTGATCACAAATTACGATTTTAGCTATTTTTTTCTTTAAAGTGGACCCATTCATGAGTCATGACTTAGAATCTTAAAACCAAGAAAAGAACATTCCCTTAGTTCTTTCGAGTTCTCCATCAAAACATTAGGCAAATTGGTAAAGGGGTTTCTGAGTAATAATCGGACAGATAAACAAACAGAAAGCAGAGATTACTACTTTATACATATAGATGCCTACCCCTTCTTTTTCGTAGAGTTTCTCTAAAACATCTTGAAATATTTCCATGTATGTTCCAATATCATTGTCCACTCTGGGATCAGTTTCTAGTCCTTGGAACAATTCCACTACAGTATCAAAGGATGGTCTCCATTCAGGACTGAAGGTTCCACACCCCTTAAACAAGTATTAAATGAAATGCACGAGAAGTGAAATATGATCATTTTTTCAAGGGATTGCTCTCCAATTGGAAAATACATAAGTGAGAAACCATTACAGGGACCTTCCATGTAATAACAACGATTAACATTTTTATCCAACCAAGAATGTGAATGATGTCGCTTGAAAACTGTTTATTACTAATAATTTCCTCCAATTATATTTTCAGAAGAAATGTGAAAGTCACTTTTAAACAATGAATTTTTTATGAGATAAACATAGTAAGATATGTGATGAGCGAGGAGCTTTACTATATAAACGTTGGTCGTCCAAACCTCTTTGCAGGGCAAATTTTTTAATTTCTTGTAGATACTGTCTGATACAGTTTCTTCTGGAGTGAGAGCAGCTTTCGATCGAAAAACTAAAAATATGAAAAATAATTTTGTTTGATCCATTTTTCACAAATTTTTTCTTATCACTTACAGCTGTTCCTTCTCTTCTTCTTCTTTTTAGCTTTTCCTGAAAAATGACTTATTCCAAAAAATGTCAAATAAAATCTTGATAATTTTTGGAGTTTCATAGATAAAATTGTTTTCCTTGTCAAAATACTCAGAAAATCGACAAAATAAAATATTATCTTTAGATTCATCAAAGTTATGCAAAAGTGATATCTTTTAATTTTTAAAAACCCTATTATGTATTCATAAGTATATTAAAAACAAACCTTCTTCAATAATATTAGGTTTATTCTCTGGACTCAACATCTTGGATATTTCCAATCCTACGGGATCCAATTTGTCTTCTTCTGAGACTTCCGGCTTTCCACATTCTATAATCCACAAGTTTAATAAGATATCTTCAAACCTGTTTCCGGTAATAAAGGAAGAAAATACTTCTTTCTCTCGGAGACATAATTATTACCCGATCATAATGAAATTAATATCACAATGTCTCAAGGTTATTAGGACTACAACATATTAGATTTTTTTCAACCCTGTCCTGAATAAAGGCTCGTTTTCTCTAGCATGAGTTTTTTTTCCCATCTCACTATGCTAAAGTTTTTTTTTCATGCAAACATCTGTTTCACTATGTCTCAAAGACTTGCAATAGTAGACAGGATTTTGTCCAAAATTAAAAATATTCAACGTACTTTTCCCATAAATATTTCAAAACGTCTTTTTTTTCTTCAACACTATCTATTGAAAACAAAACTGAACGTATTTATAAAGTATCCGCGTATTACAATAAACGCATTGTTTTTGTCTTTAAAAATACCTTTGATTTATTCCGGTTCATTCGAGTACTGTACATATTACTGTACATAATACTGTAAATAGTACTGTACATAGTACTGTACTGTGTACTGTACATAGAACTGTACATAGTACTGTAAATAGTACTGTACATAGTAATGTACATAGTACTGTACATATAACTCTACATAGTACTGTACATAGTACTGTACATAGTACTTTACATAGTACTGTACATAGTACTGTACATAGTACTGTACACAGTACTGTACATAGTACCGTACATAGTAATGTACATAGTACTTTACATAGTAATGTACATAGTACTTTACATAGTAATGTACATAGTACTTTACATAGTAATGTACATAGTACTTTACATAGTATTGTACATAGTAATGTGCCAATCGAGGGAGTATAATCATTGTACTTTATTAATATTGAATCAAAAACAATCTCCTGCAGTAAAAAAAACCTTACATTCTGAACTCAATTAAGTAAAAACTCAAAACATTGTGAAGGATTAGAACATTATCAAGGTAAAAATTTAATTGCCATTTACAGTGAAAGTTAGAAGGTATGTACTTTGTTTTAACAAATATAACAGAGCCTGAAATTTAAAAGAGTATCGTTGAACGAAACTCCTGAGTTTCCTTTTTGGGGTCTTAACACTTGTGTAGATTTTGTTTTCAGAGATTTGAAAAAAATGGAGACTATAAACAAACTGAATTATATAATATTTCTATAACAAAAATATTTATTTTCACAAAACTCCTTAACCCCGTTCATAAAACCGGGGGTTTTAGAACTGGTTTTAATAACGATACCCTGTCTTAAGTTTTGGGCTCAGGTGTATAAAGTAAACTCAGTATCACTCAAGAATGTAAGGCAAGGAAAGTTTATTGCGGTCGTGTATACTCTGCGTACATATTGAAACCAGTTCTCTTTGGGCGGAATTTGTAAACAAGAATAGATGCATCTGTTCGTTTAGTAACCGAGGAGGTTAAAAGCATTAAATTTTGAAAATTTTGATAATTCACATAATAGTTTCCTATGACCAGAATATTTCATCGATTTTTTATGTGAAAGATGGATCCCATTTCAGGCTTCGACATCCGTCTTGTGTTTACATTACCGCCCAGAGACAGTACACTGCAGTACAAAAGATGTGTACACCTTTGAAATAACTTTCCTTGGTATCACTCTCTGTGTAAGTCTAGAATCAGAGAATAGTAACTTTTTTCGTAATTAAAAATGTGTCAAAAGACATTCTGAAACTCTGACATTATGTAATAAGCTGCTTATTCATCAACACAATACAGTTTGTAAAAAAGATGTTAGAAAACCAATATCTTTTATATTATGACTTTAAAAAATCTCATGTACTTTTACAGAATAAATTAAAATAATGATAATCCTACTTGCTATAGCTGAGACTTTCAGGGTGATCTCTGAAAAAAAGATAACTTAGTTATCTGCTGATAATGTAAAGTGTAAACCATGATAACCACTTTAAAGGGAGTGACCGGCTATGTAAGGTAGTTAAACTGAGTATGCAGTGTTGTGGAAAACTTCTTTTAGATTCATTTGAGACATATTAAACTTTTAAAAGATCTGTAAATCAAACTCAGGATTTACAGATCTTTGAAAAGCTTAATATGTCTAAAATGAATCCGAAAGAAGTTTTCCACGACACTGCATACTCAGTTCAACTACCTTACATAACCGGTCACTCCCTTTAAAGCGGAATGATTGTAGTCTTGGATTGGTCTTATTTTTTTTACTTTCATCATAAAAAAATTTTATTTAAAAAAAATTAGATATTTTTGAAACCGGGTAGTGGCCCTACAACGACACCCACCCCTTTGGTCCTGTACATATAATTTAAAACCCTTCCCATACCCTAATCTTAAAGAGTAAAATTGAAACTATGGTAAAAACCAAGGTTTTATTGTAAATTATATTTAATCAGAAATTATGAAATCAAATTCTTTGCTAATAGATTAAACAAGATATTTTTATAAAAGGCTTATTATTATGTTCAATTCATTTAATTAGTATATTCATTAAACACTTTGATTAGTTAATTACGAATAATAAATGTTAATGAGGGAGTGGGGGGGTGGGGGTCTTTCTCTCTCCCTGATTCAAGCCATCCCCGTTTTCTAAACATTTCCAATAGCTCCAAAATATCAAAATAATCTGTTTTACTTAGACATTTTGTTCTCAAATTTTTTTTGATTAATCCAAAGGTGTGTTACTTACCTAAAAAGCAAGCTAAAAACGCCAACTTCATACCAAATTCATAAATTGTAATCTAGACTGAAAAATTGATTTTTAACATTTTTATTTTCAATTAGCTGGGATCTGTTCAGCTGGTAGCAATTATCAAAGTTAAAAATATTTAAAACACGAACATATTAATGCATCTCGAAAATATTTCCCGGATTTAAGTAATATGTCGTCTTTTGTTTGAGTTTTGCGAATTATTATATCCGTACTCTGCACAAAAAAAACTTCCATACTTCGGAAAAACTGCAAATAGCAGCTTAATGTCATTTATGCATTTTTATTAAATTTACAGAAAAACTTCAAACAATAATATAAAATCAATCTGAAGAATTAATAATCAATAAAAAAATCCTTTCTGCAAAATTATTTTTATCTATTAAAACGCTGTTGGAGTATCTTATTATCTATTCTTGGAAACTTAAATCTTAACAATGATACTAATTTTAAAGTGAACCCTCAACCATGAACACGATAATAGTTTGGCTAATGAATAATATTATCTTATTCATGATATCGACAAATGTTTACATCAAGTTTATTACTTTAAATTACGTCAGAAGTTTCTTTAAGAACTGAGGGGAAAAATATCAATAATAGTTTGTTGCCACTTTTTATATACTTGGTAATCAGAGATTTAACTGTTCTAATAATATAAACTCTTTGTGACGGATTTGAATTTCAACTGAGAATTCCTTCTTTTATTATGATTTTAGCTAAATTAAACATTACAATTATAATTCATAACTATCAATTAAATAATTTTCATGGTTTTTTAATAAATTGCAGATCATTCTTTTATGCTAAATTATTAAAATATGTTTTGGTAATTAATATGAATAATAAAACACTAAGGCGACAGAAAATAATTGACACTTATTTATCTTCACTGTTCAAAAAATACTTATCAGGGATTGGATATAATGAGTCGCGAGATGTGGTTCAACGGCCACTGCCTATTCAAATTCTGAATCTTTGATTCAAAGTTAAAGATTCATGCGGTTTAAGGTGATACAATGGAGAGTGAATCAGTGATTCAGGATTTAAACCTACGGTGTAGGTAGTTAAACGATTTAAACCTGCGTTGTGTTAGTTAAATGATTTAAACCTGCGGTGTAGGTAGTTAAACGATTTAAACCCGTGGTGTAGGTAGTTACACGATTTAAACCTGCTGTGTAGTGAGTTAAACAATTTAAACCTGCTGTGTAGGTAGTTAAATGATTTAAACCTGAATCAGTGATTCAGGATTTAAACCTGCGGTGCAGGTAGTTAAACGATTTAAACCTGCGGTGTAGGTAGTTAAATGATTTAAACCTGCGTTGTGGGTAGTTAAATGATTTAAACCTGCGGTGTAGGTAGTTAAACGATTTAAGCCTGCGGTGTAGGTAGTTAAATGATTTAAACCTGCGTTGTGGGTAGTTAAATGATTTAAACCTGCGGTGTAGGTAGTTAAACAATTTAAACCCGTGGTGTAGGTAGTTAAACGATTTAAACCTGCTGTGTAGGTAGTTACACAATTTAAACCTGCGGCGTAGGTAGTTAAATTATTTAAACCTGGGGCGTAGGTAGTTAAACGATTTAAACCTGCGGTGTAGTTAGTTAAACGATTTAAACCTGCGGTGTAGGTAGTTAAACGATTTACCTGCAGTGTAGGTAGTTTAACAATATGAACCTGCGGTGTAGGTAGTTAAACGATTTAAACCTGCGGTGTAGGTAGTTAAAAGACTTGTCTCAACTCATCATGATTTAAAATGGCGGTAAGTTGTTCAAATTCATTCAATTCAGTCCCAGAGCAAATGAATTTTCAATTGGTGGATCAGATTAAAAAACAAAAATTACTAATCAGTAGGTTTTTTTCTAGCATTGGGGTGGAGGGTTTTGGGCAAAATGGCCCCCTATCCATTCATTTCAACGGGATATACGTCCATTTTTCTATTTTATCCAGGGCAGGGGATCAATTGAAACAGTCTAAATTACATCTCTTAGACTTACATTTATGTTTCAACACTCGCTTTAAAAAGTCTATCTTGTTCTTGTGAGAGAAAAAAACATCAAACTTAATTTTTTTTATTTAACAACAAACATGCAATACTGTACATAACAAACTGATAATGTACATAACAAACTGATACACATAAAACATTCACAATAAATATATATATTTTAAGGAATTGTGTACAGCAAAATTGTATTACTATTTATATACATGTTATTTACTCTCAAAAAAAAAATAAAATCAATAGAAATTGAAATTGATTTCGTTTTTTCTTCAAGTAAATGGCAATTGTAACCAAATCTGTTCTATCAAAACACCATTTAAACAAATTACTACTTTCTTTGAAAAAAAAACTTGAAGCCTCCAGAGCACGCATTGTAACACTTATTAAACCTGCAAAACTGTAGAATGACAATTTGTTTTATTGAAAACTTTAGATTTTTATTTCCATATAAATTACCAATCCATATTATTCAGACAATTAATTATTTAATTTCTTTAATTTTAAAAATTTTAAAAATATTTTTTATTTAGCAATAAAACAAAAATATATAAAAAAAATTGGCGTGTTTATTATTATTGTTATAGTGATCATTTGTTTCATTGCTATCATTATTATTATCATTAATTTTATCATTATCATTATCTTTCATTATTATTATCAATAATATTATATCTTTGATTAATAACTTAATTATTTTTACTATTATTATTATTATCTGACCTACAGACTGCACATGTACCCCCACAATCCTCTGGAGTAAAGCACTCTGCACAATGCCTGTATATACATCTCTCACTAGCTCCTAGTAAATCTAGAAAAACACATTTACAGAGAATGTTTACTAAATATGACTGATGCTGAATTTCAAATGTAAAGGAATTAAGTTTTTGCCACAAACTCTGTTTTTCTAACCCCTATATCTTTGTGACCCGATGTCGTAAATCTTAAATATTTCAAACTATGAATTCTGTTTGATCAAATAGTTGTAGTTTAAAATATCACAGGTTTACACCATTGGGTTGCAATGATATAGGGATCAGAACATTTGAATTTGTGGCTAAAACTCAATTCCTTTTCCAAATTGGCAAAAAGGGTGTCCACTCTTGGAAATGAAAAAAATTGGGATTTAAAATTAATTCTGACATAATTTAAATCATCATCATTCATCACCCCTTTAGAAAGTTGCCAAAATAAAATATTGCAAGGATAAACAAATGCAATATACTGAAATAGTTATATTGTAAATAAAAATAAAATAAATTGTAGAATTGACAGAAGAAACATTTGAAGAAAGGAAAAATATGAGAAATCAGAAACACTATTTGGAAAAAACAATTTTATCAAAACGGTGTTATTGACCCACTCATCCTTTCAGTCGTATTAAAGTAAATAACCAAATTCAGAATTTTAATAATTTTAGCCAATTCTAGACCTAGCTAAACCACCTACTGTCGGTTTAAATATTATAAATCACCAATTCAAATCCTTCAATAATCTTTTAATTCGATTGTTGGTTCAAATGTGTACCGGCAGTACAGTAGAGTACAGTACAGTACAGTACAGCGACACGGCTCAAATTCTTTAAATTCGGTCTAGAAAACCTTTTTAGATTAAAGTAACAGTCAGGCCATTTTTGCGCGGGGTATGACGGGAACCTCTTTAACGCGGAGGTAGTAAGACTTGGGACTTTCATCTCACGAATGTACTCCCTCAAGGATGCATTTGTACTTACCCCCGAGGATTTTTGTCATCGCGATGACTGGGTCTCGAGAGGGAAGATGCTAAAGGATGACCGTGTNCCAGCAGGTTAAAGTCAGCCAGGTCTCAATAATAATATTCAATACTTTATTACAAACCAGTGATAATTCTACATTGATATTAAATACCAGCAGGTTAAAGTCAACCAGGTCTCAATAATAATATCAATACTTTATTACAAACCAGTGATAATTCTACATTGATATTAAATACCAGCAGATTAAAGTCAGCCAGGCCTCAATAATAATATTCAATACTTTATTACAAACCAGTGATTCTACATTGATATTTAGTACCAGCAGGTTAAAACCTAACAATTGTTCAGGTCTATGGATGTTGAATTACCAAAATACAATCAAATTCTCATCGTCTACTCTTTTTTAACTTGTAAATTGTCACTCATGAGATTTCAAATTTACAACAGATCTGATTCTAGAAAAGGGCCCCTGATCATTTTTAATAATTATAAGCTGCAAAAATAGAGACATTACTGAAAGTTTTGGTACTTTTTCTATATAAAACTTACTTCCAATCTGGCAAAGACCATCAGCTTGTGTCACACATCTAAACAAATATTTTAAATAAGATTTGAAAATATTAAGCTGATCAACGTGTACACCGTACACTGTAAAAATCAACAATATGACAATTTGAAAATAAAATTTGATTTGGCCTTGAATTTTATTTTTAAATGATCGAATTTTGTACATTCGTCTCTAAATTCTTACCCATCACAATTTGTTCAAAGATTAAATCTGAAACAATCACATTGGAATTGATAAGATAACCACAGTCAAAGGCATAATGCTGCATTTTAGGTAATTTTTGTTAGCAATACATTTTAAACAATTGTCTCTGTTTCAAATGGTGTTACATAATTTTCATATCTAGGTATTAGATCATAGTGAGTTAGTTGGCTCAATATCTAACATAATCAAGTTTAGAATATCTACCTATCATCAGCTCATTCTAATCTGTGTCCTTCTATATATTTGTATACAGAAAGTGACCTCTATTTTATCATATTTAATGTATGTATTCTATGATGTAAACTTTTAGACGTAGAACAGGTTCAGAGCAAATACTGCCTGAGCCGGATCTGGCCATTATTATCTAACTGGTTTTTACTTCCTGTCTGACTCTTAACCTGTTTTATACTAAAATTAAATGAATGCAGCCTCTAATGATGTTAAAATATAAAGTAACTGATTAAACTCATCATTCATGAATTAAATCTATATTTCTGTGCAACCTTATCATATTTGCAACCTTAAATTCTGCTAAATTATAATGATAAGGACTTAAGACTAATTTTAATGATTTTTGAAATAACTGCTTTTAGAGTATAAAGATTAAATAAATGTACATTTATTACATCTTAAAGTTTTTGTTATAGTGAAATACTTCAATACAGAACAGTTTTTAAAAATATTTTGTTGACTTTGAAGACACATTTTAAAAAGACGAAAATGTCGCAAGTGTTCAATAATGTTTACCAAGAAAATAAAAAGATATATTAGCCATTAGGTTTTAAGGTTAGTCTGTGGTGAGGTAACAGTTGCTAAATTTTTAATGAGTTTACCATTTAGTTTCTCTCCGTGTAATTATTATTTATTCATAGCACGAATTACTCTTCGTCTTGGTTTTCTAGGGTTTTGTTTTCATTCAACATAAACAAATTATTATTAGCAAAACAAAAAGGGGAAAGGATGGAGATTAAAGTTTTATCTTGGAAAGGAAATTGGGAACAGAGTTGATAAAAGTAGTTGTACTTGCTACGACTAGTTCGATATATCTACCTGGATCCAATATGGCTCCAATATGTCTCCCATATATCTACCGGGATCCAGTATATTTACATTGCTAAAATATACCTACCTAAATCCAATATGTCTACCTGGCTCCAATTTATCTACCTAATCCAATTTATCTACCTGGCTCCAATTTCTCTACCTAGCTCCAATTTATCTACCTGGCTCCAATTTATCTACCTGGCTCCAATTTATCTACCTGGCTTCAATTTATCTACCTAACTCCAATTTACCTACCTGGCTCCAATTTACCTACCTGGCTCCAATTTATCTACCTGGCTCCAATTTACCTACCTGGCTCCAATGCTTGATTTGTATTCCTGGCAGGACTGGAGTGTATTTCCTCCCGAGCAGCTTGTATATTTCCTACAATGTACATATACAGTGAGAACCAGAAAACTGCATAATGGGAAGACGACATAATAGCAATAATCTAGTTTAATTTATATTGTTACAATGCAATAAGTGTTACTAGTAAAATATTAAATCACTTATCCAGTTAATGAGTTTGCTGTTTATAATTGCTGTGTCGTTTATAATTTGAGTCAAAAAGTCGTCTTCCTATTCCAGAAGCATTGGGTACCAAGTGTTTAGAACCAAGGTGCAGGGGGGATTTGTTAAATTTATGAAACCAATCTGTGATGCATCAGAACCACCAGGGATCTACCATATCTTTCAAAACAAGGTCGGAACTCTCTTGGGACGGGACGAATGCAGTTTATGTAAAATAAACCAGTTGTTGAGCAAACCTGATACGTCACAGTTAAATACCCCCCCTCCCTAACCCCTCCCCCCGAACTATTGGAATTTGGTTTAACTTGTCTACATAACAACATTTCCAATCAAAATCCGAATTTACAAACTGTTGAAAGTTAATGTCCAATATTATAAATTGTCCAAGTTGAAGAAATGTTTTAAATTGACTAAAGTTGCCACTTACCTATCTGAAAAATGTCCTAAAGTACAAAAAGGATTAAAAAAGGCTTAAAATTACAATATTTTACACTTATACTAAATATGCTAATCAACAAAAAATGACTTTATTTTAAATACGTTCTATCTAACTTTAATTAACTTTGAAAATTTTGACATTTTTTGACTTGTTTTATCACAGGATATTTAACTATTTTGCAGACTAAAATATTATTTATAAAACAGAGAAGGTCATTCAAAAAGATTGAAATGGGGTTGGCTAAAGCTGTCCATAATTAAAGCACTTTTTCCCATTTCATTCGTTTGCATTAAAGCATTTTCGATCATTATTGGAATAAGCATTAATTTTCTTTATAAACAGATTTTTGTCCAGCCCTGCTATAGTCTAATGAGGGGGTTCTGTTCTTAAGCCTATCTCTGCTGGGGTACTTGAAAACCAGGATATGCTGGGGGGGGGGTCAATTTTACCCCCCCCTCTAAATCCCATGTTTGATGTCCAAATATGACAAATGATACATCATTGGAAAGCTCTTGTGCTCTACTTTTAGAATCTGCAAACAAATTTGCAAATTTGCAAAAAATGATTTGGATTTGGAAAGGAATATTTAAAAATAATTCAACGTTTGCGTTTTTAAAGAAAAAAAAATCCGTTAGTTTTTAATTGAAAATTTTGTTTAAAACTTTGCCCAGCCCTAAGCTTGAAAAGTCCAATAAAGAACTTGACAGACCTTTTTTAATGCAAATTAAAACAAAAACCCTTTTTAAAGTGAATGAAAGTTACCTATAAATTGGAGGGCATTCGTGATCAGATTTGCATTGAGCACCACTAAAATAATCAATGACATTTGTGAATTAATTTTTGAGTACAGCGGTAAGCATAATTACCAATATAATATAGGCGACATTCTAGTGCAGTTCTCCCTACTATTCACCTTGCATGTAAACAAAGGGAAGTTGTGAGTTTGACGGGCATAAATTTGTGCTGTCATCAAAATTATATTTTCTTATGACACAAAATTGATTGGTTTTACATGTAGTGAAACATAAAGAAAAATTCTTAAATAAACTGTGTGGGGGGGGGGTGTATACCCTAAATTTAAGCACGATCGATATTTAGTACACGTGCAGTACACATGTTATATAAGTGCGTACTGCATATTTTATCCAGCTGTGTCATATCTGGGTTAAATATCACAAAAAATACAAATAAATAAATAAATCTAAATTTCTTATGTTTTATTATTTAAAGTTATCCCATAATATGTCATAAAACAATATGTTTGCAAGCTCGAAAGTAAGCAAAGCTTCAATAAAATGTCGTCTATAATATATTGGTATATAGGCTTACCATTGTATGCTCAGTGCTCACAAACTATTTTTTAATACATCTAAATGTTTCCAAGGATTTAATGCAAGGAAAGTTATTTCAGAAGTGTACGCATGTTTTGTACTGCAGTGTACTAACACTGGGCAGTAATGTAAACACAAGACGGATGTCGAAGCCTGAAATGGGATCCATCCTTCACATAAATAATCAATGAAATATTCTGGTTATAGGAAACTATTATGTGAATTATCAATATTATCAAAATAAAATGCTTTTAACCTCCTCGGATATTAAACGAACACTGAGGCATCTATTCTTGTTTACAAATTCCGCCCAGAGAGAACTGGTTTCAATATGTACGTATAGTATACGCAACTGCAATTACCTTTCCTTGCATTACATTCTTGAATGTTTCTAAGTTATTTTAATTATTTATGTTTAAAATAAAAAACTAATGCTTTTTTGTAGGTTCTTTTGAAAAGTTAAAATGAAAAAAAAAATTAAATTACCAGATTTAAAATTAGATGTTTAAAAAGGTAAAATGAAGAATGAATGAAGTACACGATTCAGTACACTGTACAGTGTACACTAGTGCACAGTACACTATACAGTTTACTATAACTGCATACAATACAGTACAATATTCATAACATATACAGTACTCTTTACACTCTGAATCTATGTAAGAAAGTCACAGGAAAAAAAGTGTCTGGAAAAAACTGGTAGGATTTTATTAAGGACTTTATTTCGGAAAACTTTTTATTCAATGAACCTTTTTGGCGGTTATTCTTTAGTTCACAAAATACGTTGGACTAAACAGTGCAAAATACAGTACACTACACAACAATCTATACAATACACTATAAAGTACACTATACATTACACTATACAGTATTTCACTATACAGTGCACTAAACAGTACACTATAATGTACACTATACGGTACACTAAACAGGAAATTATATAGTGCACTATACAGTACACTATACAGTACACTATACAGTACACTATGCAGTACATAATACATTATATTATACAGTATACTTACAGTACACTATATAGTACACTATACAGGATACTTTACTGTACACTATTCAGTACACTATACAGGATACTATACAGTACACTATTCAGTACACTATACAGGATGCTATACAGTACAAAATGCAGTACACTGTACAGTACTCTTACAGTACACAATACAGAACACTGTACAGTACACTAAACAGCACACGATACAGTACAATATACAGTACTTTTATAGTACTCTTTACACTACACTATACGGATAACTATATTCAAAGTATAGATGCGTAAAAAAGTCTTTCTTATGAAAATGTCTTAGGCTCGACCGCTCGACTTCATTTTCACAAGATTTAGGACTTTTTTCTTGGTTTTTTTTCTTCGGATATATTTTCCTTAGGATTTTATTTCCTGTGATCTCATTTCCCGAAACTTTATTGACAGCCCCCATACTATTTTAGGAAAAAAGTCCTAGGAATCCAAAACACAGGACTTTATTTCAGTGACTTTTTTTTCCAAGGACTAGAAAAAATTCTGACTTTTTCCAAAGTTTTATTTCCAGGTTTTTTCCAGAAACTTTTTTCCCGGGACTTTCTTACATAGATTTAGACAATACAGTTCAAAATACAGTACACTATACAAAACACTATACAGTACGCTTTACAGTATACAATACACTATTACACTGTACAGTACACTATACAGAAAACTTTACAATACACAATACAAAACACTTTAAAGTACACTTTACAGTACACATTACAGTACAGTATACAGTACACTATAAAGTACACAGTATATTCTATACAGTACAAAATATAGTACACTTTACAAACACTATGCAGTACACTTTACAGTATACTATACCGTATACAATACACTTTACCGTATATAATACACTATACCGTATACAATACACTATACAGTATTCTATACAGTACGCTTTACAATATGCACTTTACAGTACACTATACAGAATACTACAGTACACTGAACAGAAAACTAAACAGTTCACTTTAAGGTACACTTTACAGTACACTTTATAGTACACTATAGCCTAAGCTATACTTTTCACAATACAGTACACTTTACAGTACACTATTCATCACACTTTACATTCCACTATTCAGTACACTTTACAGTACACTATACAGTACACTATACATTACTATACAGTACATTTTACAGTACATTATACCGTACAATTTACAGTGTATTTTACAGTACGCTATACAGTACACTATAGTTTACACTAAACAGAACACTATACAACAGACAAATTACATTTTACAGTATACTATACATTACACTATGCAGTGCACTATACAGTATACTATACATTACACTATGCAGTACACTATACAGTATACTATACATTACACTATGCAGTAGACTTTAGAGAACACTAAACTGAACACTATACAGCACACTATACAGTTCACCATACAGTACACTACACAGTAAAATATACAGTACACTTTACAGTACACTATACAAATCACTATGAAATACACCATACAGTACAGTATGATGAACACTTTACTGTACAGTATGCAGTGCAGTTCCCTATACAGTACAGTATGATGTACAGTGTACCATACAGTACACTATACAGTGCACCATACAGTACATTATACAGTGCACCATACAGTACACTATACAGTGCACCATGCAGTACACAGGTTACCTATATGTTAATTTGATGATACAAAGAAAATAATAAAAAACTTGAAAATTCCAGGTCAAATAATAAGTTTCAGAGATCAAATACGAAATTTCAATCGTCTTTTAATTCTTGTTATATATAAAAAATATAAAACATATTAAACAAATAAGAACATATATGCTACAAAAACATCGGTTAAAAGCATATAAAAGAATAAAACAAATTCATAAAAAACCAGTCATTAGTGGAGGGTAAAAAAAACTAACTTAAATATATTTTTTTTTCATTAATATTTTTTAACATGTTATGTTTCGATAATTCAATAGTTTTTTATTTTTCATTGGTATATATTTTAGTATGTGCTCCAATTTTTAAGCGTTTTAAGTCCCAAATAATTAAACCATACATGCCTAATAAGTTGTACTGAGACATTTCCATACAAAGTATGAACTGAAAAACTGATAAATACTAAAACTAATTTTAACATCATCGTATAACATATGATTCAAAAGTGTTGCTCTAGCCCTGACGCAAAGAAAGGAACTGGAAGATTAATGGGCGTATGTGACGCATATGAGGTGTCAGCATCGCAGAGTATATTTGGACGGATAAATATTATTAATAGGCTCCAGAGCCCTAGATAATGAGTATCGTCGTAAACCCCATTTTAGGATCTTGGGTTTCATAAATGATTTATGACAAATTTGTAAACATAATTTTTTTGGTTTAAATTATTATTTTATGTGATTAGTCTCTCATTCTCTAATTCTTTAATTTCATTCAACAATACTCTCTTTTCCAGCTTCAGCCTTTAAGGTGTCCCATTAAAAAAAAACATCAAAATAAAACTTAATTTATCATTTTTCTTTTATCCCCTAATCCCTGTGTTCTGCTTGTGCTTTTGTTTGACTTATTATGACATTGAATTTTACAGTTTCAGCATTTGGAATTACAAAAAAGATTTTTCGTAAGGGAATTGAGTTTTTGTCACAAACTCTGATTTCTCTTCCTTATATTTTTTCAACCCAATGTCGTAGACCTTTGACATTTCAAACTATGACCTCTATTTTAGATCAAATAATTTAAGTTTAAATAATCAAAGGTTTACGACATTGGGTTCCAAAGAGAGAGGGATTAGAAAATCAGAGTTTGTGGCAAAGACTCAATTCCTTTGTGTAGGTTTTCAGAGAATATTCTGGAGAATTTCCTCGGAAATTGTTTGGACTAATTCAGTTGAAGGTTTCATGCAGCCTCTATAATCTTTTGGAAAATATATGTAATGTAATGTTTCGGGATATTTAAAAAAAAAGTTTCACAATGCACCAATTAAGAACTGTGGAATGTCTCACAGCTTTTATATGCAATTTAAGAATAAAAAGCATTCACAGTGAAGAGAATGTCTGGCAAAAGAATTTTTGATCGGTGAAATTTTTTTAAAATAAATCATCTTTAATTTAATTTATTCTTGATATTGATAGACCAGCATATTTGTTATTTATAATAATTGACCATTGCGATCAAAATAAAGGGAATGAGGTTAATTTTGTGATTAAATGATAACTAATCAAACTTGATACCTTGCAGACCATAAACTTAAACAAGATTTAACATTTATACATACATTATACATGTCCTTTGATATTGACCCTGGACCCACCACCCCCCTCCCCCAAGCCAAGTCCAGTCCCATACCATTTAATAGTCAAAAATTTGTCTGGGATTAGTCTATGTTAAATCGGTGAATGCCATATTATTTTTATAAATGTAAGAACTCTAAATTCAATTACTTCCGTCTAAGGGAGGTCTAAAAAACGTTTTGCATAGTAAATATATTTACGAAAATAACATTTTTCGATTGCTTATTCCAAAATGTAAATGTCCGACCTGAGCCTGAATCATTAGAAATAACTGTAGGCTATCCTAGATTTTTTAATCACCCACTCCCCTTTCGGACATATCAATAGCATCAAAAAAGGGGGGGTAAAGTTAAAATAACATTTCGAGTACTTCTAAACTGATGTAATGAATAAACGTTTCTCATTTATATCTTTGTAACCTGTAAATATATGTTTCTTTAATTAATAGACCCTAGTTGCGGTCAACTTACTTACCTGTATCTTTCTATATCTAAATATAGACAGTTCAACAAAGTCTCTTGCTATTAATGGATTGTATATACCTGGATAGGTAGAGAGGACAGAGTTTGTGAGAGATTAAAACAGGCGCATTTATGCTGATAAAGACAAAGAAGGAGTGAGGCATTTTCCACAGCCCCAACCATCACCACCACAACCAAAAAGTGGAGAAGGCTTTGCCCATCTCATAATGCATTTACGTAATTCTATTAATTTGTATTGTTTGAAAATATTTGAATATAATATTTACATTTTACTTTTTCTAAAACAAAGCCTGAATAAATTGCCCATTTTCGTCCGGGAATTAGGCTCTAATCCGGGGGGAGGAGGTGGATTCACTGTTTATATGTAAATGATTCACTGAAAATTGTGTTTAAATAGGTTCTTTTTTTGCACTTTAAGTTTTACTAGATCCATGAGGTTATTTATGTAAAATCCTTGGCAAGGTTTGGTTTGGCGGATGGCCGGAGTACGGAGTATTCAACGGAGATACAATCTGTCGGAGACGACCTTTGAAACAGGGTTACATTAGGGATATGGTTCACAAACGTGTTTAAAATTGGTCAGAAAGGGGGGGAATATCAAAGCTAGGGTGGGGCTAAGGGGGGATGGGGATATCGGAAACGGGGGGAAAGAGGGTACAAAGAAGATAAAGACAGAAATTTTGTTTACAAAAGAAGATGGTTATCCAAATGTTTTTAATGACCTTCATAGCCTAAATAGCTGAAAATGAAATTATTAAATATCTAAACAGACTTGACAAAACTTTAACTCGACACAGTTGAAAGAAATGATGTTATCCATCAAGGGAGTGTCTTGTTTCATTAAGAAGAATTTCAAGAAAATGTTTTACACTTTACTTAACATTAAAAGGAAGTTTGTTTCTGATAAAGGGGTGGCAAGAAAAACTTTTACCTTGTTTAAAAATGATTCAGCCAACCTATTTTTAATTTAATTGTTTTCAAAATGTCTGAAAAACTACTTACTTGGAAGATTACTGGAACTTTTTACGCAATTTCAAAAAATCCTGAAAGAGAGGCATCTCTAATTCACAACGATACCCCTTTGTAACATCTGAAGAGAAACCACAACAAAAAATAATCATTTTTCAGCTCGAAATATAAAGATATCTCATTCCTCCCTGATCAACTGAAGGTTTACAGGGTATTGTTTTATACCATCTATATACAGAAGTTCACTTGAAATCACGTATACAGTCCCTTTATGGTATTAAATAAAGGTAGAATCTCATAATGCATTTATGAATGTTAATGTACTGTTAAGAGATTAGAAGTAAGTAAAGAAATAGACGCTAGGGTTGGGCACTTTTCCATTTAACGAACCGTGAAACGATCCTTAAATGAGAGAATATTTTTTTGAGAAATTTAGGCTTTTTACTTGGAAATGATATTTTCCCTGTGTGTAAGACCCCCATATTTTCGTTGGAGACCCTCAGACTCTCGTTGGAAATACCCATATTTTCATTGGAGACCCCAGATTCTCGTTGATTTTTATTGGAGAACCATAATATGAAGGCCTCCAACGAAAATTTGGGAGTCTCCAACGAAAAGACGAGGTCATCAATCAAATTCTGGGGGGTTTCCAATAAAAATATGGGTGTCTTACACGCAGGATTGCTGAAATGTCGTCTTCATATTCCAGAATTTCTTGGGTCTCACTGTAAATAGTTTATTTTCATTACTTCATCATCAAAGTTTGCAAATGTTGAATGATTAAAATCGTGTATTAAAGTGCATATCTCTATGGTGTAGAATACAAGAGTGAATACGAGGAATGTGTCCTAGTTCCAAATATTCAAGGTCTGATCAAACCAACAGATATTTAGATAACAAGCTCCACTGTAAACTAGGTTTAAGGAGTATGTAAAATGTATGGGACATCAATATGTGACCTCGTAACTCGTAAGTATGAGAAGCACTATTTAAGCAGTTTTCAGGTTTTAATTTGATAAAATTTACTGCAGATTTCCATTCGATTTTTTTTGCGGATTTTTTGTTAAATCTCATTCAACTTTTATGAACTTTTATGAAATTTTGGAAAACAATAGAATAAACATTTTTTCAAAAAAAATTTTTTTTTCAATGTTTCAAAAATAGTATTTATGCCAAATCCGAACAAAACAATAATTTTGAAAATTTTGTCCAAAAGGGGATGGGTTCCACCAAATTTTCATGTCCAGCATATATAAAAGAATCGACCCATAAATTAAATGGTAAGTGTGCAAGGGAACCAGCACAAAGAACTACAAGGGACAGAACGGGGCTGGAATGATTGGAAAGAGAATGAACAAAAAAAAAGGAACACCCATTCCTATTCATATTCATTCCCGCCGTATAAAATAATGATTTTATCGGAATTGTCCAGCTTTACCCGTGGAAAATGTCCACAGTAACAAATAGCATCAGTTGTTTACGCGATCAGGTTTCAAAGATATAAGTCACAGTTTTTTGTTTTTCATCAACTCCATCTCTCTCTTTGAATGACTGAATTCTATTAAGAAAATATAAATTTAAACCATGTTTTTTGTGTTTGCAGAAAGTGAATATTCTAAATATTGAGTTTACGCTGTCATTTCTTGTTTGATATTTTTGGTGCAGAAGCTTAGAATATTTTCCTTTACTCTCACTAAACTAAATATTTACTTTTTCAAACTAAAAACACTCAGTATAATCGATTCAACCTTGCACATCACCATCAGCGAAAGTATTTACATTTAGACGCAAAAATATATCAGGCTTTTGCAAACTTCTCTTTATAGCATTTTTACTCGATCTCATTAAAAATACAGAGAAAAGGGGTCATTTATGATCTATAAAATGTGCAGTTTTAGACGCAAAAATCTGTCAAAATTCTGTTATTTATTTCTTGAAAAGAATGCTTTTAAAAATATATGCCCTTGACAGCTCTAAAAAAGTCCCAATTAAGGTTACTGCTTTAGGACTGGTTAGGTAACACTTCAAATTCGGTTAGGTCTCATTTTTTAATGATGGCGAATGATTTTCCTTACTATAAAAATGTCTGTGTTACTCAAAATTAAGAGGAAATATAAAGAGTTGATTACAAGGGGTGTTCTCCTTATTAAAAGTTGAATTTAAAGTTGCACAATTTAGGATTTTCTTGCCTGATCTTTGTCGAAAATATAAAAAGAACTATGTTGTTCTGTAAACAAATTTTTTCTCACTTTTTGTTTTTCAATAAAAAGAAATTGCAGATTCGTGCAGCAAATACAAAAATAAAATGATCAGAATTCAATACTTTATAATGAAAAACGACGATATCTTCCTAGTTGTTTGCTCAATGAGCAGTGCCCAATTCTCTTGGGGGCATTATAGTTTCAGTAGAAGAAAATAGTTCCATTTACTGATAGCGTCAATTGAAGGATTAATATCTCTAATTGGATAATGAGATAGATAGAAAGATAGATGTTACCGCCATACTATTTCTATTGGTTCAGAATAGACAACAAACACATGACTTAACCCTGATTGGATCAGGCGCTAATGGACTCTGCATACAGGAGTGGGGGAACTACACCGAAAGCGTATACTGCTAATTTTAAAAATAATAATATACTGTAGCTTTGGCTAAAATATATATAATTTTGTCATTTATTAGTGAACAGCTTATACGTAAGTGTACATTGTACAGTCAAGATAAATAGGCTGGCAGGTAGAAAAGGATCACCCCTGAGCCGAAAACTTAAGATAGGGTATCAATAAAAACCAGTTTTAAAACCCAGGTTCACGAAAGGGGTTAGGCAGTTTTAAAAAAATCTATATTTTTGTTATTAAATATAATTATTTTGTTTCTTCATATTCTCAATTCTTTTTCGAATCACTTAAATCAAATCTACTCAAATGTTAAGACCCCGAAACTCGGGAGTTTCATTCAACGATTCTCTTTTAAATTTCGAGCTCTAGGTGCTTCACTCTAAAGAGCTTTTTATTCCGAAGCTTGGTTTAACAGTCTTTTATTTATTTATTTATTTCGTAAACGTACACAATTTAAATAATTGGTACAATTAAACAGAAGAAAAAAGAACTATAGGAGTATATATCAAAAATGAAACAAAATCATACTGTAATTAGGTCGTGCATATAAAATTGATAATATCGTCAATCTCAGCTTGGTCAACTCCATTGATAACAATCTTATTGTTTTTTTGTAGTAATTAGTTCATTTAAAAATGGAATCCTCCATTCTTCTTCCACGGGTATTTCTTGAAATATCATACAATTTTACAATAAGTTTGTCGAAAATATTCAAATCTTTGTTGCATTTGTCTACAATATTTCTCAGATTTTTTGCAGTTACTGACATTTGATCAAATTTTAAAAGATTCATCAAAAGTCTGATACAGATTTTTGACAAATTTTCTAATGAAGAAATGAATGAAACAAATCTACTGCAGAGCATGGTCATGAAATGAGATGACTGTGACAATAGTTCGATAAAATATCTATGAAAAGTGTTTGGTAATTTAAACACAATTCTAACTGCAGCGTTCCAAGACGAATAAATTCTGAACACACCATTCGAAAATAAATTCCATAAATTGGATCCATAAATACTCGTTGCATAAAGGTTATATAATTTAATCAAAACTGTTGAATCTGCAAAGTAAAATTCTTGATTCATGGAATGAATTTTAGCAATAAACTGTCCACGTTTCTGATTTATATCACGAGTAAATGAATTATCTGTTTGTAGCGTGCATCCAAGATGTTTTACATGATCAACATATGGTAATGGTACATCATTAAGATAAATGGGCAAAATGTTTACAGTATTGATTGGATATTTTGTAAAAATTATACATTTAGTCTTAGACTTTTCAACTACATTGTTAGTACTAAATTTCATTGAAAATAAGTTTGCAAATTGTTCACATATCTTCACCATATTTTGTAAACCGTTTCTATATAGGAGCAAGCAATATAATGTCGTCTGCGTATATAAATATGCCCATGAAAACTCCTCCTAGTTGAAATCCACTGCCATAAAATCTTGATCTTGATATCAATTTGTTCATGTATATACAAAATAGAATAGGAGAGGAAACTGCTCCTTGTTTCACACCGTCGTAAACTTATAAAAAGTCTAGACACACCATTATGTGTTTCTGGTTTTAAACACTTTTAAAATCAGGAACGATGCCTTTAAATATAATTTATACTTACGCCAACTCACTTAAGATGATGTTAGATAAAGTAATCATCGTAGATTAATAAAAATACAGATAGAAAACTGAGGCAGAAGCCCGAAGAAGTTACGCGGGTGCTCTCTCCATGTCTTGTAATTCAAGGCTGCCTGCATATAGTTCCTTCAGGCTTCTGCTTCAGGGCTCTTGTGAAAGAAAATCCCCTAATTCTTGAAAAGACGACATCTAGTGTTCTATCTGTTATTGTTAATTAATCGAAGGTTATAATATTAACCGACCTCTGTAATAATGCCCTTCTTGAGATCTGACATGATTGTAGATAAAAATAATCGTGTTTTACACCCTCAGATTAACCTATCCTTTTTATATCAGTATATAAAATATGAAACCAGTTACCCCCCCCCCCTATTTTTAGTGTTAATAAAAAATTCAGAAAAAAAAGACAGAAAGTATTTTCTTTGGCTGAGCGCTTATTTTCAATTTTTTATTTAAATACCTAGTTTATGTGCTTGGCTGGCGAGGAAAGAAATGAATTATTTTGTGATGTTATTGTTGAGTCTAAATTAGATTGCAAGATGTAATTATATTAATGATTCCTTTTCATCATTAACTACTTTAACTAACTACAGTAACAAACTAGCTAGCCAACCATAGCTAGCTGATTAACTAACTTACCCAAGCAAATAACTAGCTAACTTACCCAAGCTAATAACAACCCAATTTAGTAACTAATTAGCTAATTTACTAAATAACTAAAAGAATAACTATTTAACTTTTACTAGCTAATCACTAACAAACTAAACAATAACTAACTACTATCGAGCCAACCAGTCAATTACTAGCTTACTAACAAACTTACTTTATAACTAATTACCTAGGTAGCATAGCTAGAAAACCACTTCCTAAATATCTAGCAGTATAGCAACTTACTAACTAACTAATTAAACAGCTAACAACCAACCAACTGACTAACTAACAAACTAACTTACTAACAAACTAACTAAAGAACTAACGCTGTGAGCATCTATAACAACTAACAACACACTTTCTATCAAGCCAACTTTCTAAGTAACTAACTGATTAACCACTGTCTTGCTAATAAAAATGATTATTGTTTCACACTCACTAACTATTTATGCTAGAAAGAAAACTTTATTTAAAGATCCAATACCAATTAAAGAAATCTTTATTTTTATTTTTTAACTTAAATTTTTCTGTATTTTTTTCCTTTTCTCAATATTTTTCCCAAATTTGTTTTATCTCTGAAAGTGCTAAGGATTATATTCAAATAGAAAATATTTTTCTTCTTTACCATTTACATTCTGTTTTCTTATGGATTTATTTATACAAGGGCATGGGATCAGTTTCTTGGAAAACTGGAGAAAAAATATACCAGTTTAGGATCCAAATCAATGAAAAGAGAGCAGTTTAGGATCAAAATCAATGAAAAGATAGCAGTTTAGGATCAAAATCTTTAAAAAGATATCAGTTTAGGATCAAAATCTATGAAAAAAATAGCAGTATTTAATTAAAAACAATGAAAAGATAGCAGTTTAGGATCAAAATTCTTAAAGAAAGATAGCGGTTTAGGATCAAAATCTATAAAAAGATAACAGTTTAGGACCAAAATCAATGAAAAGATAGCAGTATGTGAATAAAAACAATGAAAAGATAACAGTTTAGGATCAAAATATATGTAAAGATAGCAGTTTATGATAAAAACAATGAAAAGATAACAGTTTAGGATAAAAATCAATGAAAAGATAGCAGTATGTGATTAAAAACAAGGAAAAGATAACAGTTTAGGATCAAAATAAGATAGCAGTTTAGGATCAAAATCTATGAAAAGATAGCAGTTTATGGTTAAAACAATGAAAAGATAGCAGTTTAGGATCAAAAAAAGATAGCAGTTTAGGATCAAAATTTATGAAAAGATAGCAGTTTATGATTAAAAACAATGAAAAGATAACAGTTTAGGATCAAAATCTATAAAAAGATAACAGTTTATGATTAAAAACAATGAAAAGATAACAGTTTAGGATCAAAATCTATAAAAAGATAACAGTTTAGGATCAAAATCTATAAAAAGATAACAGTTTATGATCAAAATCTATGAAAAGATATCAGTATGTGATTAAAAACAATGAAAAGATAGCAGTATGTGATTAAAAACAATGAAAAGATAACAGTTTAGGATCATAATCTATGAAAAGTTAGCAGTTTAGGATCAAAATCAATGAAAAGATAGCAGTATGTGATTAAAACAATGAAAAGATAACAGTTTAGGATCAACATCTATGAAAAGATAGCAGTTTCTGGTTAAAAAAATGAAAAGATTGCAGTTTAGGATCAAAATTTATGAAAAGATAACAGTTTATGATTAAAAAACAATGAAAAGATAACAGTTTAGGATCAACAACAATAACAAGATAACAGCATATGATTAAAATCAATGAAAAGATAGCAGTATATGATAAAATACAATGATAAGGTAGCATTATATGATGAAATACAATGATAAGATAGCATTGCATAGGATAAGAAATCAATGAAAATGGTACCATCTACAATCTTGTCGGTCTAAACTTAGATTTAGTCCGGTAAAGCATTTAGACCGTTTTATGTCGAGAACTAAGCCTTGTCAGAAAAGTAAAACACTTTTGAATTGCCTCAGACCAATACTTTTTTAGTTATTTCCAAAAACTAAATGTTTAACATCGTTCAATTATGTTTTGTTTTAAACAACAGAATATTTATAAGTTTTGGAGAAATTTTAGATTTAGTTCTACTCTGTCTAGAATGTCACTAACTTAAGGAAAATGATTGATGAAGAAAGAAAAAGGATTAAACACCTTTTCAACAAATTCTTCATTATTTGATAAAAGTAATTCCATCACACGATGCTAATGATCATTAAAAACCTTCATTTTCTTTCGCAAAATATTTTATATAAAGAGAATGCAAGGGAAAAAATGTAAAAAAGAAGGAAAGGTTATTAAAAATCTAATTACAATATTAATATTAACAATTGTATGAATTATTAGCGATGTTATTATTTCTTCTTTTTTTGTTGTAAATTGTATGTTTTGATTTGTGTTGTAAAACAAGTTTATGAAGCATTGTTGAGAAAACATGTTTATCTTTACAACCAGTAGTTAGTTTATATTAGAAAGATAGATAGATAAATAGATAGATAGATTTATAGATATAATGATAGATAGATAGATAGATAGATAGATAGATAGATAGATTTATGATAGATTGATAGATAGATAGATTGGTAGATAGATAGATAGATAGATAAACAGATAGATAGATAAGTACATAGACAGAAAGATAGAAGGATATATATATAGATAGATAGATAGATATATAGATAGGTGAACAAATATGTTAATTTTTGACAATTTTTACATCTATACTGGATTAGCCTATTTAAATACATTCATTTAATCAATTCATATCGTGGAATTAAGTAAGGCACACGCATTAAAAGAAGAATACCGTACTGCCCCCTTCCGTGTTGAAAGAAGAATATCGTACTGCCCCCCCCCCCCCTACCCAGTGTTGCTTTTCTTTCATTTAGCATAGACATTACAATTGTTACAGGTTTCAGATCTTCTAGCCCCCCCCTCTCATCCTATTCCCGTCGTGTTTGATTTTCTAAGTTGATATATTAGTTTTGAATTGTTAAAGTTTCTTGATAAACTTAGCGTTAAGGATTAGAGAGCTAGGGATGGTGGATCAAGATTTAACTTCGTACTATACAATTGAAGAAAGAAAATAAATTTTTTTCATGATTGTTTTTCACGAAATAAATAGTTTTTTTTGGCGCAATAGTGTTGCAGCTGCAAAACTATAGTTTTGATAAAAAAGTTTTGTAGATTTATTTTGGCGTGGATTTAGGTGTGGCGGTATATTTTTTTTGCAGAATTGCGCAACGTTTGCGATTGTAAAAATGCGAAATTCGGCGTAAGATTTTCCGATTATGCAAGCAATTTTGCGCATTTTTCACATTTTTCGCGAAAGTTTCCTTCCGCTGGAAACCCTAACTGGGACCAATAAAACGTTAACAGCTGGAGTTATAACTGTAAATGGTCCGATAAATATGAAACATTAAAATTGTGCAAGACTAAGAATAATGCTATTTGATTTATAACAACATCAATCAAATACACTGAAGATTGCAAAAATGTCGTCTTGAATTGCTCAATTTTATTAATCCCAATTAATTTCAACATGTTATGAACAAAAATGAAAAATATTCTAATTTTGGAACAAATTCTCATAACTATAAAAATGAATCTAATAAAAAAGTGATAAATTTATTTTTAATGAGTTAAAAACATCGTATTATGTATAATTAACTACAATAACATTTCTTTATAATCCTTTGATTGGAAACTTTTGATAAGAGTTTTTTTTGTGAATGCTTAGAAACTTACCTCATTCATTATTCTTTTATGCCATAGAAATACTTAGTAGAATAATAGAGTGCCTAATCTTATTTTTCTTAATTAACCACTTAGTAAATACATCAACTATAGTCATTATCAAAAAGCATTTGTTAATGGAAATTTTTTTTTCAGATTGTTTTACAACAAAATAAAAAAATATTGTTAAACTTTAGTATAATCTCATTAAACTTTAATAGAATCTCATTAAACGTTGGTAATCTGATAAATATTAAAAGAATCTCATAAATTCTGATAGAATCTCATTAAACTTCATAAAATCTCATTAAACTTTGAAAGAATCTCATTAAACTCTAATAGAATCTCATTAAACTTTAGTATAATCTCATTAAACTTTGAAAGAATCTCATTAAACTTTAAAAGAATCTCATTAAACTTTGAAAGAATCTCATTAAATTTTAATAGAATCTCATTAAACTTTAGAAGAATCTCATTAAACTTTAAAAGTTACTCGATCTCATTAAAAATACAGAGAAAAGGGGTCATTTATGATCTATAAAATGTGCAGTTTTAGNTTTCATTAAACTTTAATAGAATCTCATTAAACTTTAATAGAATCTCATTAAACTTTAGTAGAATCTCATTAAACTTTGAAAGAATCTCATTAAACTTTAAAAGAATCTCATTAAACTTTGAAAGAATCGCATTAAATTTTAATAGAATCTCATTAAACTTTAAAATAATCTCATCAAACTTCAATAGAATCTAATTAAACTCTGAAAGAATCTCATTAAACTTTAATAGAATCTCATTAAACTTTAATAGAATCTCATTAAACTTTTGTAGAATCTCATTAAACTTTGAAAGAATCTCATTAAGCTTTAATTAAATATCATTAAAGTTTGAAAGAATCTCATTAATTAATAATGATTGTCATAAAACTTTAATAGAATCTTATTAAACTTTAATAGAATCTAATTAAACTTTAACAGAATCTCATTAAACTGAAATAGAATCTCATTAAACTTTAATTTTAATTGAATCTTTTTAAACTTTAATAGAATCCCATTAAATCTTAATAGAATTGCTTATGCCACTTACACACTTTTATGATTAATTTATTGAAGCATTTTTATTTTATTTTGATATTGTTTACATTCATGAAAACATACTTTTTGCAATTTATCCTCTATAAATAACATGATTTTAAACATATTTAGGATTGTTAAAGTTTATGTTCATGTTTGATGATCTCTCTTTGTAGGAAGTGTATAATTATAATTTTGTTGAAAATGCTGAAATGAGTTGAACCAACTTTGAACTTATTTTCTAAGTTGAGAAACCAAATACATGAGGGCTCAAGATAAGTTAATTAATTAGAACTGGTTTCAAACTAAAATAACAGGTTTAGTTGGATTAAACACAAACAATCGTTAAAAATAAGAAAAGAACTAAACTATGGACCTCCAAACAATCGTTAAAAATAAGAAAAGAACTAAACTATGGACCTCCAAACAATCGTTAAAAAGTTGACCAGTAGGCAATGTCTAGTCCCTTAGCCCCCCTTGACAGCGATCCACGGAGCTATCAAAATTATGCATAAACTTCTAAGACCGGGCCAACTTTAAAGTGTAGCTATTTAAATTATGTCTAGATGTTTAAGACCTGGCCAACTTTAAAGTGTAGCTATATAAATTATGTCTAGATGTTTAGGACCTGGCCGACTTTAAAGTGTAGCTATATAAATTATGTCTAGATGTTTAAGACCGGGCCAACTTTAAAGTGTAGCTATATAAATTATGTCTAGATTTTTATGACCTGGCCGACTTTAAAGTGTAGCTATTTAAATTATGTCTAGATGTTTAAGACCAAGCCAACTTTAAAGTGTAGCTATATAAATTATGTCTAGATTTTTATGACCTGGCCGACTTTAAAGTGTAGCTATTTAAATTATGTCTAGATGTTTATGACCTGAACGAATTTAAAGTGTAGCTATTTAAATTATGTCTAGATGTTTATGACCTGAACGACTTTAAAGTGTAGCTATATAAATTATGTCTAGATGTTTATGACCTGAACGACTTTAAAGTGTAGCTATTTAGATTATGTTTAGATTTTTAAGACCGGGCCGACTTTAAAGTGTAGCTATATAAATCATGTCTAAACGTTTAAGACTTGGCCGACTTTAAAGTGTAGCTATTCTAACCATGTCTAGATGTTTAAAGGGAGTGACCGGCTATGTAAGGTAGCTGAACTGAGTATGCAATGCAGTGTTGTGGAAAACTTCTTTCGGATTCATTTGAGACATATTAAACTTTTTAAAGATCTGTAAATCCTGAGTTTGAGCGCAAATTCGACGTTCAAAACTCCTACTTTGGGGGTGGATACGTTTTCGAAATTAGTTTTTTTGAATTATTAAACATAAAATGAAAAAAAAAATTCTACAATAAACTATTGACGTCATATATAGGAATATGTTGAGAAAATAAAAATTAATCTTATCATCGAAAATAAGTAATCTTGTTCAATTATTAGTTTCTATTTTCTCATTATTCACAAAGATTTTCGCAGATTTTCTAGAATTATTATTGAAAAGAGGACATGTGAAGAATTTGAAGAAATCTGCGAATAAATTCAAAGAAGATAAGAAATTCAATATAATAATGAAAACGAAATATTCGATTTATTGATTTATTGACAAATTTCTTTTGATAAATATGTTCCTAACCATCTAATTAGATTACTGTATAACTTTTACTTTATTTTTCGTTGTCATTATTTAATAATTAAAAAAAACTAATTCTGAAAACGTATCCACCCCCAAAGTAGGAGTTTGAACGTCGAATTTGCGCTAAAACTCAGGATTTACAGATCTTTAAAAAGTTTAATATGTCTCAAATGAATCCGAAAGAAGTTTTTAGCTTTAGATATTGCAATTTAAAACTGGAAACATTTTTCCATAGAGAAAATAAAATAAAGAGAATAAAAAAATATTTATAAGGAATAAATGTTTTCAAAAGTAACTCTCAGATCATAACAATTAAAACATATTATGAAAAATCAACTATATACAACTGTGGCGAAAGATAATCGATGACTAAAGGTTGTAATATCTAAATGATTTGTTTGAAATTAAATAGATTTTTTTACGGTCTAAGTCGTATGTTGCATCTTTCTGAATTTGTATGGACAATTTTCTCCTTATAGACGCAACAGATAGAAGAAAGATTAGTAGCGATCACAAGCGCTTTTTTATCGCATTAAGCTTATACCCCCTTTCATTTTTCGCGAACACTCCATTTAAGAAAGAAAAAAAAATAGAAAATCAAGTTAATATCAAGTATTTGACACTAATGCATCTGAATCTCACACTGCCCCGGAAGAGATTTTTAAAATGTTTTTATGTAATTTTATTCAAATGGAATACATGCGTAAATTCAAGTGACCCTCCCATTCATAGAGTGACATGTCCGATGTAATGTAATCTTCATTTCTCCATCGTTTCTGAAGAAATTGAAATGCATGAGTCACTTTTGTAGAGAAACCATAATGAAAATAATCAGTTTTCAAATTGGGTAACATGGATATTTAATTCAATACTTGATCAGACAAAGCTTTGAAGGGTATTGTTGTGAATCAGAATTGAATTGTCTCAGCAGTCGATCACTTTAAACCTTACAATTGATTCTTTATTAACTCATTGCATAGCTTTGTAGGTCTGTGAACTTTGAAGAAATGAAAAAAGAAATTTACAAAATGATCTTTAAAAAAGATAAAGAAAAACTTTAAAATACTGCCTTTAAAATCAAGAATCCGAGTTTTTTTTAACAGCAAATCTCCAGATGTAATATTAAATGAGACCCACCCCCCTCACGCGTATGGGGGGACCCGTGCACCCAGGCCCCCCTTCGCGTACGCCCCTGTAAAGTATATAAAGACCAGAACAAGGATGGAACCATTCTCGACAAAGAACGGAATGAAGTGGGAATGAAACAGTTCTCGACTAAGAACACAAAGAACAGAAAGGAAAGTAATGGACCGTCCTCGACAAAGAACACCAAGAACGGAAGGGAACGGAACATGGATGGAAGGATTGGAAAGGGACGAACGAGGACGGAACGATCTATAGCTGAAGGCCCTCGTTCTAGAAAATGAAACGTAACGATTTAAAAAAGATGGACCGTGCCCAGTCCTAATTTATGCTTATAGGCTGCTTATCTCTCTTCTAATTATCTATTTTATGTTTAGAAGCTGTTTATCCTTTTGTTAATTATATATTCTATTTTTAGAATCTGTTTATCCCTCTGTTAATTATAAATTTTATTTTTAGAATCTGTTTATCTCTCTGTTAATTATAAATTCTATGTTTAGAGAAGCTGTGTATCCCTCTGTTATTATATCTTGTTTGTTTAGAATCTGTTTATCTTTATATTTTTATACATTGTATGCTTAGAAGCTGTTTATCCTTCTGTAAATTATATATTCTATGTTTAGAGAAGCTGTGTATCCTTCTGTAAATTATGCATTCTCTGTTTAGAGAAGCTGTGTATACTTCTATTAATTATATATATATATATACTATGTTTAGAATCTGTTTATCTCTCTGCTTTTAATATATTCTATGCTTAGAGAATCTGTTTATCCCTCTGTTAACTATATATTCTATGTTTAGAAGCTGTTTATCCATATGTTAATTAAACATTCTATGTTAAGAGAAGCTGTGTATCCATCTGTCCATTATATATTCTATGTTTAGAGAAGCTGTGTATCCTTCTGTCCATTATGTATTATATGTTTAGAGAGGCTGTGTGTCCTTCTGTTAATTAAATATACTATGTTTAGAGAAGCTGTATATCCTTCTGTTAAGTAAATATACTATGTTTAGAGAAGCTGTGCATCCTTCTGTTAATTAAATGTACTATGTTTAGAGAAGCTGTGTATCCTTCTGTAAATTAAATATTCTATGTTTAGAAGCTGTGTATCCTTCTGTTAATTAAATATTCTATGTTTAGAGAAGCTGTGTATCCTTCTGTAAATTAAATATTCTATGTTTAGAAGCTGTGTATCCTTCTGTTAATTAAATATTCTATGTTTAGAGAAGCTGTGTATCCTTCTGTAAATTAAATATTCTATGTTTAGAAGCTGTGTATCCTTCTGTTAATTAAATATTCTATGTTTAGAGAAGCTGTTTATGCTTCTGTCCATTATATATTCTATGTTTAGAGAAGCTGTGTATCTTTCTGTCCATTATATATTCTATGCATAGAAAAGCTGCGAATCCTTCTGTCCATTATATATTCTATGTTTAGAGAAGCTGTTAATCCCTCTGTTAATTATGTATTCTATGTTTAGAGAAGCTGTATATCCTTCTGTCCATTATATATTCTATGTTTAGAAGCTGTTTATCCTTCTGTTAATTAAATATTCTATGTTTAGAGAAGCTGTTTATCCTTCTGTCCATTATATATTCTATGTTTAGAGAAGCTGTTTATCCTTCTGTCCATTATGTATTCTGTGTTTAGAGAAGCTGTGTATTCTTCTGTCCATTATATATTCTATGCTTAGAAAAGCTGTTTATCCTTCTGTCCATTATATTTTCTATGTTTAGAGAAGCTGTTTATCCTTCTGTCCATTATATATTCTATGTTTAGAGAAGCTTTTAATCCCTCTGTTAATTATGTTTTCTATGTTTAGAGAAGCTGTATATCCTTCTGTCAATTATATATTCTATGTTTAGAAGCTGTTTATCCTTCTGTTAATTAAATATTCTATGTTTAGAGAATCTGTGTATCCTTCTGTTAATTAAATATTCTATGTTTAGAGAAGCTGTATATCCTTCTGTCCATTATATATTCTATGTTTAGAGAAGCTGTTTATCCTTCTGTCCATTATATATTCTATGTTTAGAGAAGCTGTGTATCCTTCTGTCCATTATATATTCTATGTTTAGAGAAGCTGTTTATCCTTCTGTCCACTATATATTCTATGTTTGTTTACTATAAAATTTCTAATTTACTCCGACCCATACTAAAGTAAACTCTAACCTACTTTAAACTTGAAACTGTCAAAACAATGCAGTTAAATTCTTCTATACTTCTCTGTATCTATCCTAACCCCATGTCTCTCCTAGCTCTCATATTTTCTACTAAGGAAAAACAAATGGAAAATGTTAGAATAAATATTTTTGAAATATCTCCCAGGGATTTAATTATTAAAGTTATATAATTGACCTATAGTTTACTGCAAGAAATGTATTTTTAAATTGTCCATGGTAAAATACATATAATTGTAGGTACCAGGAAAATACATATAATTGTAGGTACCAGGAAAATTTTGTCCTCTGTGTGTATCAAACTGATGAAACATTCAATTTGAAAAATATACGAAAAGTTTAATTTGGCTGAAAAAAAATATTTTGCATGCCTAAAAATGTTGTTAAAATTTCATCAATTAACAATTGTTAACAATTTTATGGGTTTACAAAATGATGTATTAGTTTTCATTTTTTTTTAACACGATGAAAGGACTAGTATCATCTAGTCGGCTTGTCTGCTTTTTTTAATTTTTGTATCCAATTTTTGTATCCAAATTTTGGTGTGGCAACTTGCTGTTACTAAATTTTCTGAATTCAACTACTAGATGTTATAGATGCTGTTGGGTCTAAAGGAATTGAGTATTTGAAACAAACTCTGATTTTTAAATCCCTATATCTTAACAACCCAATGTTATAGACCTTAGATATTTCAAACTATGACTTGCGTTATATCAAACAATCAAAGTTTGAAATATCAAAGGTTTACATAATTTGGTTGTAGATATATAAGTATTAGAAAATTGGGATTTGTTGCAATTCCTTTCGGATTTTTAGAAATAGAACAATAAATTGCAAAAAGATGAAACTTAATATTTAAGTAAAGTGTTCTTTTGGGAGAAGATCCTATTTTTGCGAATAAAGAAATAAAGAAAGAACTTTATTTGATCTCGTCAGCGCAATTGCTGAAATTGGATTTGAAATTAAACTTAACAACTTCAACCAACTACAGATTACACAAGTCTTCACTCAATCCACTGTGGGTTAAATATCTAATTTTAGTTTTACAGCATATTACGTTTCAAATTTATCATACTAAACAGAAAAATGTTGAAAGTGGAAACAGAAAAGAACCGTTCTCAGATTTGAGTCATATCGCACTATGATCTTGCCAGGCTACTGTTTTTGCAGGGACGTGCTGGGTCGACACTACCCTCACCCTAGTATGATTAGTAGTAATACTGTCCATTTGATATCGCCGCTAAATTTCTTTATTTTTCTCCTATTGGTGGATTTTTTTAAAGATAGATAGATAGAATGATGATCGATAGATAGCACTGAAGACACATTGAAACCTAATTAGATAATCATTTTTAAAAAAATTAGTATGTTCCTCTATTATCATCGTTGTTTTATAATTTAATGTTA